>NW_017300169.1:2333300-2347107 GCF_001594075.2 Trachymyrmex cornetzi | reverse complement strand
GCCGAACAGTCTACTACTTGGAAAACTGCCAGATCGATTATCATCAACATTGAGTCGCTGCGTCAGACTTCGTACTCTAGATAATAACGTAGAGAACAAGTTTTCGGCAGTCAATAACTCGAAACCGTCATCATCGTCGTCCTCGCCAGATGACAAGCTGTCGGCGTGCTCGGAAGGTTGCCTGGATGGTCGCGAACTTCTCAATCGATGCATATGTCTTTGCAACAAATCCTCTCTGTTGAGAAAAAAAAAGATTATCATTTAAATTTAGTAATACAGATCTAAATTTGTAATATTTATTGTCAGCTAATGCTCTCAAACTATATCAGTATAAAATAGAATTTGACATAAACCATCAAGATTAACTACATTTACCCATGCAATGGAGAGAAAGGAGACTCATCTTCGCTAGCATCCGATAATAGAGAGCTCATTCTTCTTGGCCTACCGAATCGGGATCTCGAGGGATTCGTACTTGTCGGTGTACCAGTCTTACTCTCCGGCTCCAGACTACCCGATCTGGGAGTAACATAACCGCCACCCTCTACCGCGATAGGAATTATGTACTCTCTAGGACTCTTTTTGATTGGTTCCGATCCCACAGTTGGCCCGAGAGCGCTGTCCGTGTCTGAATCGGCAGTCGATTGGCGAGACAAAGAATTCGATTGTTGAGACATTGATCTCTGGGACATTGACGCTTTAGGCGGTGGTGTGGATGAATGCTGCGTACGTTCATGTCCTGTCTCTACCTATATTTTTATAATTTTACAGATGCAAAAAAACAATTCTTATTTCATCAATTCTCAAATAAAAAAAATATATATGTTTTCAAAATAAACATGTTGATCTTTCTGTACCTGAATAGGTATAATTCTTTCTTTCGGCGGTGTAGCCTTAGGTCTATCTTCTGGTTCTAAACTTGAACTTCTGTTTGCATGAGGCACCGCCGCGGCAACCGGGAACGCCACCTCTGATCTCTGTGTACGCAGTTTCTGCGGCTGGAAAGCATCAATCTTAGCTTCTACTTCGGACTTGAACGCTACAGTTTCTGGCGACCTGACCCCGGACAATGTAATTTCAGCTTTGCTTGTTTTTCGTCTGGGCAACGTTGCACTCTTTAATGTTATTTCCATTTTACTAGATATCTTTGGTTCATCCAATTGCGAAGTTTCGATATCAGTTGTACTGTCAGATATACTAGTCGTCTATTAAAGAAAAAGAAATAAAACAAAACTAGATGGAAGTTGAAGTTGAACTTGTAGACAATACACCAACATTTTAGTTTCGTACTTACAGTTGCTTTTGGTGCCGTTGACTTAACATCAAGGTCAAATTTTGTTTCAATTGGCGTGGAGACAGACACCGTAGCAGATCGCACGTCATTCGGTGCAATCTGTACCTTCAGTCCGAGTTTCTTGGAGTTTGGGCTCTGAGGCGATACTGAACTCGGTGGCGAGCCGTTCAACTTCTTCTGCATTGGAGGCTTACCGATCGCGCCACTAATGATATCGATAGCGCGTTTTTTCGCTTCATCTCGCTTATTTAATTTATCCTCGGTGGCAATGATCTCTTGATTCCCCAGTGTCTGCTTCTGCTCATCCTTCTCGCCTGTCTTAGTGGTTGGCACATCGATAATAACTTTAGACGCGCTGACTTTTGTAGGGGGTGGCGTGATTGCGGTAAGACTGGCCTTTCTTTCGAAAGCTCGTTTTGCACCTCCTACGTTAACACCGGGAATAAATATCTTTTTAGGTTTCTCGTTTTCCGCAGTAGATGACAGTTGATTGAATTTTTCAGCCGTTTCGAATATTTTGGAGCGTCGTCTCTCAACGGGCTTAACAGATGGAACGTTTGCCACTTCATTCGATAGTTCGGAGTCTAAAGAAAGCGCTTTTTCTTTTAGCTTTTTGAACTCGTTCTCCGTTGGTTCGAATTGCTGTATATCTTGCGACGTTTCGTTTGTAACACTCGTGTCGCTTTTATTTGGCACTTTTGATTCCAGATTATCTGACTTTTTGAATGCTATTTCATTTGTTATCTTATTCATATTTTCTGAAGCAGTTTTTTCCACGTCTTCGTATAAACTCTTATTAGGAGACTTTGTACGCTTTTGTTGCGCTTTATCTTGCTCATTGCTAGCCTTTTGATTAATTTCACAAATCTGAGCGCCCTCGATAGACATTGGCTCGCGTGACTGTTGATATTCGCTTATCAACGGAGTCTTACTTCTTTCTTTACTTGGCGATCTTTCTTTTGATTCTTCAATCAGCTCTAGACAAGCTGCTTCTATTTTCTCAAAATCAACAGTCTTACTCATAGGAACAGTTACAATGGCTGTCGGTTCCACCTCCATCGCCTCCTCCGATATAGAATTTGGAATTGGAGCTGAGTGATGTCTGGGACAACAATGTTTGATGTTATGTCTCTTTATATTAATGGGAATTAAATGTTAATATTGATTAGAAAATAGTTTCAAGACATATATTTATAATTTACCTAGATGAAGATCTGTACGTCCTAGGCTCTCTCTCGTCTGACTTTTCTTTCCTTCTAGACCTCTCTTTCCTCTTTACGCCCGCCGCAGTCGTTTCATCCATCGACGGTGTTGTCTCCAGCTTTCTCTTAGCGTCTCCAGCCGCGAAAGACCTCGGCTCCTCCTCGAACAACTCTCTTATTCTCCTGTCGGAGTTATTCTGATCGAGCTCCATTAAACTACCAACTGAATGACACCTAGTAGGTACCAACGTATCGGAAGACATATTATTCGCGACATCTCCGCCTGCTTGCTGATCGCCCCCTACTAGCAATTTCTCGGCGCTGGCCGACTGTGGCACTAGAGAGAGCAATAGATCCAATCGAACTGGAGTCTGAGCCGCTAAATCCTCTGCGATATCGAGACAATTCTGTTCATAGCCTTCATTCACCCACCAGTGAGTGCAGATTCTCTCGATATCGGCACGTCTACTGGGACACACCGTGAGCATCTCCTTTATAAGCGGCGAAGCGGCTATAAAAAAGATTTAATTGTATAAAATCAAATTATTATTTCATTTACTTTATACAAATTTCGGAAGAAATTGCTTCAATATAAGATTACCAAGTCTTATGCTAATTCACACAAATAAATTATGAGAAATTTTTGTCAGTTCGATGAATTGACAAAAATTTCTCGTAATTTATACTTTAGCTTTTTGGCACTTTTGATAGTTGCACGCGAGCGTGTTGACGTCGCGCGTTATACGAATGCTATACTTACGGGATGATTTTTTAGGCTCAAAATAATCAGATTGTGAGATCTGCTTGACTAGTCGTTTGAAGTTAGACCCATCAAAGGGCATAGCACCGTAAACCAATGTATACAGTAGAACACCTAGACTCCAGCAATCCACTTCTGGTCCATGATAAGGAGTTCCTTTCACTATCTCTGGACTCGCGTATAACGGACTGCCGCAAAACGTGTTTAATAATCGCTGCTCGTCAAACACGTTCGAAAGACCAAAGTCGGCTATCTTGGCGTTTCCAACTTGGTCTAATAAAATGTTCTCAAGCTTCAAGTCTCTGTGACAGATTTTATGTTTATGGCAATAGAAAACAGCGGTGGCTATCTGTCGGAATATTCTGCGGGCCTCGTGTTCGCTCAAAACTTTGCGCTCGCTTAGATAATCGTATAATTCTCCTCCGGCTGCATACTCCATCACCAGTACCATTTTCTCTCTGTTTTCGAATACTATAACAGTAACGATCATCTTTTAATAATTCTGCTAAGTAGACTCTTAAGGAAATAAGCATTAATATTATTGAAGTCAATCTTAATCGTGCCTACATCTATATCTATTCTAATCGATTCCTTTTCCTATCAATTCATTAGCTGTCACGAAGAGACAAAGAGAATTTAATCGAAGCTAAGATTAACTAGTTCATAAATAGCATAGATTACTTCTATACACTTGTGTCATCCAAATAATAATTTACTGTGATCATAAGTTATTATGTCATAAACATTACCTTCGTAAATATGAATAATATTTGGATGTTGAACGCTCGACATGATCTGTATTTCCCTTCGTATTCTGATGAGATCAGCCTCTGTTTCTATTTTGCATTTTTTAATTGTCTTTATCGCCACTTCTTGGCCAGTTTCCTTGTTTATTCCTAACTGCACCTTACCATAGGTGCCCTGCCCTAATTTCTTTATGATGTCAAACCTATGAGATGAGAATATTAGTAGATGATCTTCTTATCAGTCTAATCGAATCTAATTATGGAATTGCAAATTTGTAATTGCAATTATTCATCTATTAAATTAATCGCTATCAAACTTTATTCATCTCAAGCAATTGAAGCTATTTCGAACAATTGAAGATTATTCCAATGTGTTATATTTGGTAATTATTGGAATTATTTCTTTGGTTTCTTTTTCTGAAGCCATACATTTGGAAACACTTCTGTACACTTAAGCAGAATAATATATATATTACACGACTTAACTTAACTAGAATTGACTTACAAACCTTTGCTTCAGCTTCCGTTTGTGATTATGAAGACGCACTCCACCCGTGCTCTCCATTCCACCCATTATATTATGTATACTTGCTTCTCCGACAACCATCTTGTCTGCGTTTATCTGGAAAGAAAATACATCACAGATTCAAATGTTTTTCCTTAAATATTTTAATTTTGTTGTATTTCAAAATATCAACATTATCATAGCACGATTTTTCTTCTCTTCTCTCCTCCCCCCCCTCTCTCAATTTCTTTTTTTTTTAGTTGCTTCCTATCTTCCAGGAAAACTGTCGGCGTGGTCCTACTCTCTCATAAACGAGAATGACAGCGGCAAAGGGTAGCTATAGCTATCTGAGTCTTACATTAAGAAATGAAGAAAGCGAAAGCGAAGAGATGAAGAGGAAGAGAGAGAGAGGGAGAATGTGGTAAGTTTATTTCGGGCGTCAAGACGCCAGTGTATGTGCCGACCCATCGTCGGTGGATTTCTTCTCTGCACTGTCTCCTTGTCCTCCCTATACGTACCAAAAAGATTCCTCGTCACTAAATTCTACATTCATAAATTCTTCAGAAAAAATCTTCAGATCAGTGTTTTACAGTAACACCTAACTTAACTGTGCACAATATTGTCGATCTACATTTTTTAATCCATCATATGAATGCGAATGGTAAGAATTATATGCTGATGCAATCAATATATTTAGTGAATACGCTGGGTGAACACGATTTGTGTGATAAAAGAATAAATATATTAAAAAATAAATTATAATAGATATATAATAGTAAAATGTAAATCAAATAGCAAAAGCAATTTCAACGTACGCTATATGACACGGTTATTACATATTATACTGCAAAAGATACAAGGTCAAGTGAAAATAAAACAGACATTTTCCTCAAACAGAGCTTCAGATTATACATATATTCTACTTTATTAGACTGTAATCTATTAAAACAAAAGTATCACAATACAATATGTATATAACACATTGTTGGCCAGTTTGGTTGATATGTATTAACAAGCTCAGAACTAATTCTAAATTCTATAGTCTCGTTTCTCTCGAGTAATTTATCTTTATTCTATATACCTGACTGCAGTTTCAAAACCATTAATTTTACTTTCAAACGATAAAGAGATATTATTCTTACCGGTACAAAACGGTAAGCCAATTCTTAGAGTTTTTCGCGAGAAATTTTTGTCACCAAAATAGCTAAGCACTTGCATAAATTACGCTAGTTTCGTCAAGATTCAAAGTTGGTTCACCAATGAATTACGCATGTAAGTACAGTAAATTTCCAAAGCTTTTAAATTTTATCTTGTCGGGAAAGATTAATCGCATTGATAAAAAATTTAGTCGAAATATCGACACTTTTGAATAACGATTGCGATATTAAAGATAAAAAAACTTGTTACCTATGTTTTAAGAAACAAAAATAAATATTTGTGGTATTGATGCGATTAACATTGAATGACGGCATCTCGTTGCGTATATCCAGCCAAGGATTGTTTTTGAGAGATAAGACCCGAAGGAAGATGATCCTACCAAGTTCTTTGACGGACGGTTCGTCCGAGACGGCAGACGACGCGACGAGAGCCTCGTCGCCTGGCTATTAATGCATCGTCTCGCGTGATGGCGAACGGCTGACGAGTGCGCTTAAGGAGGTTGTAAGGCAAATGCAATATGTCAAGAATTACTTGAAAAAATTACAGATTATTCTAAATTGCATTTAAAAGTAATACAAAAAAATTAGAGACAGTTTACCATCTGAATCCAAAGTTATTTCAATAAAAAGTAATATTTTTTTTTGTATTCTAATAGAAATACATATATAAAAATGTGTTATAAAACAATGATAAAAATCTAAATTTTTTTTTGTATAAGTACTTTATGAATCCAAAAATATTTATGTAAAGTTACGTTAAGATGCAGACATTAGTTGTTCAGTAAATAAATAAAATATTTATTTGTTATAAACTAATTGGTAAATTTCAATGAAACTTTGCACAAGTCATTTTTAATACTTAAAGTACTTATACAAAAAAATTTAGATTTTTATTATTTAAAAAATTTTTGTTTATAACAATAAAAATAACATAAAATAATCTATAAAAATGTATTACTCAAAAATAGAATGTTATGAACACAACTTTCACATGTATGTAGTTTGTTTAAAACGTAAATATTAATGTTTTATGCCCTTACAACTTCCTTAAGTTCAGTGAGCAACAGCGACTGTTGCCGAGGGTGAATGAAACTGAGAAAGCAACGTCATGATGCTGCATGATTTCGTGGTCGAGTCTCTTTTCGACCGCGGACTTGGAATATGAAGGTTTCGATACCATACTCGTGAGTCGTGACACGCGATGTCGACAAGTTGCCATTGATGTCGCTTGGATTAGGAAAAATCGACAATGGAAATAGGCGCGAAGCCGCTGCTCCGCTCTCGATACACTCCCAATCGGTCGCTCACTCGATGCGTTACGGTATTTTTAGCGAGCATGTAGACCCGCGGTGGCAAAGCTCTTGCCGATGATCTCCAAGGACCAACTGACTTGAGTCGTAACTAACGACTCTTGTCTCTTTACACGCGATCAATTCCTTTCTCGTCAATCTGATCACTTTGGACTTCGTCTGGTCAGACTGTCTCCCCCATTATTTCAATTCGATTCTACTTGGATAAAATATCACGAAATAGTTTCCGTAGAAACGTATTCGCATTATCTACTCTTTATCGCGTATGTTACATTTCTTTATTATTTCTTGTTATATTTTGGCCTTAATTATTGTGCAACATTCTATTCACGAATTCTATTATTCTTTCTGGCTATGCTGAGAGAGAGAGAGAGAGAGAGAGAGAGAGAGAGAGAGAGAGAAAGTACGATTGATTGTGTTAAATTCGTAATATCAGTCATTTACTTAGAAATTCTATAATAGAGTCTGGCTATGAGTTATTGTTAAAGCCTAAGAGAGAGAAAGGCATATAATATACACTATCTTATAGAATTTAATTAAAGATTAAGACAGTATAAATGAGATAGAATATATGCCTTTCTCTCTCGTAGGCTTTGACAAAATCGCTCTCGTAGCCAAACTCTATTATAGAATCTCTAGGTAAATGACTTATATTACGAATTTATTATTTAACACGGTCGATCGCACTTTCGCACTTTCTTTCTCTCTCACTCTCTCTCTCTCCCCCTCTCTCTCTCTCTTGGGTAAAGGTATTTACGAAGATGTAATACGTTTAAGTATGACATCACTGCGCTCGCGAATCGATGTTCTCTTGTCATTCATTAAAATATTATCAACTTACTTTCACCTATGCGATTAAGAACGGTTCAGATGCAGATCTCTGTGGAAAATCGGCCGTTGACAAGTGTAATTATTGAGAAATGTTCTCGTTATCCCATCGCGAATATTTGCACGACAATATCCGATAGTTATATCGAGGATCATGGAAGTTTAAAGCTACTGGCAAATACATTGGTTTTAAGAATCCTATTCTGAAAATTATGCGATTGGAAAACAGGACTCAGACAAGATGGGATATCTCGTAATACCGTATATCCTCGAGGTTCTTATGAAACCTGCAAGAGCAGAGAGTCATTTGAAGAATTTGATTCAATCAGATCAAATTAAACATGCGTAGAATATGCCACGGTATGTAGGTTTGTATCGACGAAAATAGCGTTCCAATACCTCTAGAAAGTCCCTTCTGATAAGTCATTTACGGGGCAGTTGGATCGAGCTTGCGATTACGTATGCACGTGTACCGTATATGTATACACCTAATGCACTTGTGTACACGTACACGCGCCGCGTTGCTCTCTCGATGACGAACGTGCGCCTCTTTTATCGTTGGATAACCTCACGACGCCCACGATAGCGAGAGATCCTGTACTTTCTAATCATCTTGAGCAGTTGATCTATGTTTGGATTATTTCAGGTGACAACCGAGTATACCAGGTAATTTCGAAATAACTGAAAATGGAATATCAAATAGAATTAGTGGCAAATTTTATGAAATAACATTATATGTTGTAAGACGTATCGTTTCACATAAAATTATCACAGACTCGTTATCCCTCTCCCCCATCTGAGGTATTAATTACTCCATTACTTTCCTTCTGTTTAAATTTAGTTTTTCCAATTATTCTAACTTTTTTCCTCCGCTTTCAATATCTCTTACTCCCTTTACCTTTCCTGATATCTTCTAATTATTCTTGGATAGTCTGATATTTGTTCCCCCCCCCCCCCCCCCCCTCTCTCTCTCTCTCGTATTCTCTCTGACCGCAACGGATAATAAATTCGTTGCGGACGTCGACGTCGATCGCCCACGGCGAGGACGAAAAGCTTTGAATGGGAATCGCCGAGGCCGAGGATTGCCGAGGAAGACGTACACGCACGTCGCACACACACTCGAATTCCTATAACTCTAGCATACACGTTCGCGCCGGTCGCGGCGGGCCGACTAAATATAGCGGGAATTCGTACCTTACGGTGTGAACTCTGGAGCGCGAATTATTCCCTCTCTCTCTCGTCCTCTCTCGTTCTTTCTCTTTCCCCTTTCATCCGCGTCTGTCCGTCCGTCCGTCTTCGCAATCCTCGAGAAGCACCGTCCACCAGTGAGCGAAACCGCACTATAATTTCTCACGCATACACTTTTGGAACGAGCCTTTGTCATTCGCCAGTCACGCGGTTGAATTTCGTGAGCTTTTCTGGATAACCACGAGACGCGTGGCGTGTTTCCACTTCATTTTGTCGAACACTCTCCGCGAGAGATCGAGGAGAAGGACGACGGCGAGGACGACGACGACGGCACGGCGCACGGCTCGAACGCTGCCATCTCGTCTTTATTTACTAATTTTGGACGTGTGCGACCGAAACGCCAGGAACGGGCGAACGTTCGAATCGCAAAACGTCTGCGACGCCACAGGAACGGTGGCGATTAATGGTACTAGCGACGGGATTCGGTCCACCAATCTCCTTCAATCGAGAACGAGAGTCGAGAATAAATCCGTCATCTGTTTTCTATGGCTGAAAGTGTACACTTTTGGAACTTAAAGTGAGATAGGTATATATTTGATAGTTGTTGAAAGCGAGAACGAGAAAGTTCTAGTGCAGTATAGTGCAGGACAGAAACACACGATAAATGATAACCTCAAAAACAGGCGAGTGTTGGAAAACTCGGAAACGAAGAACGATGGGCGACTCTCCACCTCGCGTTGCTCCAGAAGGAGAGGATGATTTCGAGATACAATCGAGTGCGCACGTAGCAAATATGGAACATGTGGAATTTGCTGAAAATTGGGATTATGAGGCGAACGTCTCGCAAAATGATGACATAGAAGTCGAAAAGAACGATGGACCGTCGATTCGCCTTATTCCTGGGTATGCAATCTTCGAAGATTACATTCAGGTATGCTTGCTCATGTCGACGTTTTCTCGCCAAGATTGTGTCCTTCACGCAAATACATCTTGGCAAGTAAAACAAAAAAGATTCTAGTCCCAAAGTGCAATGTATGTATTTCAGAATGCATTTGATGCGATGAGAGCTGGAATCAAAGCAGCTAATAATCTACCTGCTGGAGACAATTTCAATTACTACGCTTGCTTTCCAAGCTTTAATGATGCCAGACAGAAAGATAAGGAGAGAATACTGGCTACAATGCAGAGCGTAATAAAATTAACAGGAGGTTCTACTAACATCCAAAATCGAGACATCGATGAAAAGTTCGATCTTTTATTAGAAGCGAATGATCAACTACTAGATCAAGCTGTAAGCATCTTATAATTAGATATTAATTTGAATTTTTAAAATAAATGTAGTTTCTTAATAATTTCTCTTGCTTCTGTGTTCTCTATTCAGAATATATTGATGGATGAGGAAAGTGGTATTCTACGAAATCCTCAGGTAGAATTGGTTGTATCACAGATGCCAAAACCAGTTGTGAATGGCACTTGGAATATAAAGACTAATACCAACCAAGTCTCAGATAATTCAGATAAAGTACGGTTGTTGGGTGGAAAAAACATACAAAGACCACAATTGATGTTTAAGGATAAAATTGATAATAGTTCAAAGCCATGGATGCCTCGAATTAAGGATAAACCAAACTCCCTGAAGCCATTGGCTCTTCATGTCGAAGAAGATGAACATGGCGAAGTCTTCAATCACCCTTATGAATTTGAACTAGATAAGTTTGAAACACCGGAATGTCAGCTGAAGAAGAGAATACCTGTTGAATATAAGCCGTTGGACGATACCAATTTTGTATTCATTGATAAGCCAGCTGATATCAACATTCTCCTAGAAGATCTGAGAAATCATAAGGAAATAGCTGTGGACTTGGAACATCACTCTTATAGAACGTTTCAGGGCATAACTTGCTTAATGCAAATATCAACGATACAAACCGATTACTTAATTGATACTTTGAGCCTACGATCAGAATTACATCAACTGAACGAAATTTTTACAAAACCTTCAATCTTGAAGATCTTTCACGGTGCTGATATGGACATTTTGTGGCTCCAAAGGGATTTGTCGCTGTACGTAGTGAACATGTTTGACACCCATCAAGCTGCAAAACAGCTCAACCTACCCTATCTCAGTTTGGCTTATCTATTAAACAAATATTGTGGTATAGATCCCAACAAACATTTTCAATTAGCCGACTGGCGTATACGGCCTTTACCATTAGAACTAATGAAATATGCGAGAGAAGATACACATTATTTGCTTTATGTAAAAGACATGCTGAAGAACGAATTGATTGATACGGCTAATGGCAAAAGCAATGTCTTGAAGGCTGTGTATGATCAAAGCGCTGAAATTTGTAAGCGCACGTATGTGAAACCAATTTGGACAGAGGAAAGTTGTATGAACATGTACAGGAAGAGTCAAAAGTCTTTCAACAATAAACAGATATATGCGCTTATGGAATTGCACAGATGGCGAGATCTCACAGCAAGGCAGGAGGACGACAGTATCGGCTATATATTACCGAACCACATGCTACTCAATATAGCTGAGACGCTGCCACGTGAAATGCAGGGTATTCTAGCATGTTGTAATCCAATTCCGCCATTAGTGCGACAAAACTTACTGAAGATACACAAGATAGTACTGAAAGCTAGGGAGCAACCGCTTGTAAAATCTATTGCTGAACAGGACATTCGGCAGAGACCGACACAACAAAGTCATACGGACATTGGAGCTTCCTTATACATACCGCATGATGTACCAAGTGGTACAGAAGCAAGAGCAGATTTGCCATGTCTTTTAAACAAAAATATTGTGAGATCAGAACTCTCAGAGGCAAACAAGTGTCAGACCACCAAGCATACTATAACGATATTCGATACACCAGTTATATCAGAGGTAAAATGATAGTGATAGTAACATAAGATAATTATAGATAGGAAATAACGATAATGATAATTATAGATAGGAAATAGAGTGCTTTGGATATACAGGATGTCCAGAAAATCGTCCGCAATACTTCGGGAAATGATTTGGAACCCAAAAAGAAGGAAAAACAGCTATATAAACATAGATCCGGAAATAAGTCGTTTTCGAGTTATAACCAATTTTTTTATGTTAAAAAAATTGTAATTTATTTTTCATAATTACAATTATAATTGATTTCATTGTGTTTTAACATAAATAACTATATTTCATACTATTTTAGCGTTACCCAGGATGCACTACATGGAGTCATAGTCCGCATCCCTCTAGTAAAATAGAAAAAATTAAAAATAAAAAAAATAAAAAAGAGGGATACTTCACACCAAAATAGTTCAAAATGTAGTTATTTATGTTAAAACACTATAAAATAAATTATGATTGCAATTACGAAAAATAAATTACACTTTTTTTAACATAAAAGTGGTTATAACTCAGAAATGACTTATTTCCGGACCTATGTTTATATATTTTTTTCCTTCTTTTTAGGTCTCGAATCATTTCCCAGAGAATTGCGAGCGATTTTCCGGACACCCTGTATATAATGTGTGTGTATGCGTGCGTGCGTGCGTATATATGTGTGTAAATATGTTAATGAGTTACACTTTTTATTTCAGGACGAAGAAACAAAAGGTAGTAAGAATGGGAATAAAAAAAAGATTATATTTATAAGTCCGTTTATGAGATATAGATGTGTCATACCAATGGTAATGGATCAGGAAGCAAAAGAACGAGAGGAACAACAAAAGAAAGAAGAAACAGAAAAAGAAGAAGAGAGATTGACTATGAAAAGCCAGGACGAATGTATAAACGAGGCTGAGATTAACGAGAGTAAAAACAGAGTTTATGAACATTTTAAACAAATGTCTCAAAAGAATGTACAAGCGGAGGTTCAACTCAAAAAGAAAAAGAAGTCCGAGAGAATAACTCTCAATCAATTGCTGAAGCGTAGACAAAGGAAGAGAAAATTTGATACTGGAAATGAGAGTCAAAAAAAGAACGACGGCAATAATTTTTCTACATCGACATCGCATTTAAATGTTGAAACTGTGCATATGTCCAAGAAAGCAAAACAAAGAACACTGGAAATCAAAGAACAAAAGTTGCAACAGAGTTTTGCACAAGTTCAGAGTGATAATAGAAATTCTGTAACATCGATAAGGTAAGTTGTTTGTTTCAAAAAAGAAAATACAACACATATATTTGTGCGTAGTAATAACAGAATTCTTAATGTGGTGACAGAGCCAGGAAAAAAGGTGACAAAAAAGCGAATGAGAAAATATTGGAGAAACAGGGTTTGTTACCATCAAAAAAATTCGATTACAAATCAGTAGACTTTAGCAGTTTCCAAGGTGGCAGTACACAAAGTAGTGCAAATCGGACTCATTTTCAGCAACCTCGAGTAAGTAAATATTGTTTTATTTTTTTCATAAATAATTAATATGAAAAATATTTTTATATTAAAATTTTATGGCAGCAAAAGAAGAAGGAGAAACACTTCCAGAAGTGGAAGAAGCAAAAACTGAATATATAATTACAACGCAATTTTTTTTTTCATTTTCCATCAAATTATCTTTAGAAAAAAGATAAATCCTGACAACAATAAGGGCTGTATGTACAAGTGTATACTGTATATAAAAATATTGTGTTTCTGGATTTAGGTTAATATTTGACGTTGACTTTTTTATTTCATATTAATAATTTTAAAGAAATTTTCCCATATTTTCTAAAATATGAAAGATGTACTTGAATATAATTTACTAATCAAACTGTTTATCAAATTACTCATTCATTTTTTTTGTTTTTTCTTTAATAATATATGTATACAGTATGTATC
>NW_017300169.1:2306045-2333250 GCF_001594075.2 Trachymyrmex cornetzi | reverse complement strand
TATATATATATATATATAAAAATTACAACCTACGTTACTCGTAAGACATCAACCAAAAACTTATTGCAAGATACCGGCCAATCAGTACAAAAGCGCCGATTCGGAGAATCGCTCAAGAGTTGCAAAACAATAAATATATCGATCTTCAATTATACTTCGTAAAAAAAAATTATAATTATATTTCGTCAGATAGTAAAAGTTAACATAAACAAGATAAGGCTGCGAGAATGTTACAAAAATCCGTTATTATAATTTTCAATATAATTTCACACATTCATGATTCTGATATTCAGAATGGATCCAAATCAGTTGTGAAAAAAGAGCACAGATCATCACATCGCATAAGTAAGGCTATTTCAACCGTTAAATTGCTAGAATTGTTCAAATTCTTACAATTAGTGAGAAAGGCTATTACAGCCGTTTTATACAGATGCATCCAAACTTTAGATCGGTACTGTATATGTGCATACATGTGTGTATAAATATAATTTTTACGCATTTCTATGAAAATAGATATAGAATTCATATAATAATTACGTTCGTATACTCGTGTTGGAAATATTTTATGTTATTAGTTTTAGTTACAGGGTGTCTATCGATCCTTGAATAACCTTAAATCCTGGAATTATCCTGAAATTTAATGTATTTTGAAAAACTTCTGAAAAATCCCTATAATTTTAGGACTGACCTGGAATTTTGTCATTCTTTCATAAAAAAAAATCGTATTATGAAAAACGAAAGAAATTAGAAGTATTTCCCGCGCTTGCGCAAGAACTATATCGATAACAATAAATTTTATGATCAATTTAGATGACATTTAAAAGCAAGTGCGGATATTAAAAATTAAACTAATAATTTAATAAAGCGCCAATAAATTAATAATTTCTTAAGATGTTTGTGATATGTTAATAAAAAGAAAAGTTGTATTTAGATATAAACCCTTTTTTAAAAATGCAATAAGACAAGTTACTAACAGAAAACTTAGATTTAATGTCTGTAATCGAATATAGCAGAGCAATCATCTTTTGTGTGTTGAATGTTCTTTTATTACTTATAAAGTATTAGATAATATTGTTCTAAATCCAAATTTGTTTACGTTTTAATTAATTCATCATATAAAATTTTAACTTGAATACAAAATATAATATATGTGAATCGATGAAAATGAATCAACTAATGAAAATTAATTGACCTAGAAAATTAGGATTTTTACCTAGAACGTTCTGGAATTATCCTTGAATTGATTAGCCAGATATCATTGAGCACCCTGTATTAATACTAGTTATTAATGTTATTAATAACTAGTTTTCATTAATACGAGTCAAATTAAAAAATTTAAATTGTTATTCCCCTTTTTATCAGTTCAAATAAAAAGAAATATTGATTCTTTCTAAATAAATGAAAAATATTACAATATTATATCGATTTTTAACTACTTTCGATAACGTATTATCAGAAGTCAATTCATTTTTATTTAATCAATGTTGTTTTAACTGTATAAGAGTGAGGACAAGTTGTTTATCTAAAAATTTTCCGATTGAGTACGAGTCGTCATGGCTTATCTAACAAAATGGGATGATAAAGTATTTCATATATATACATGTATGTTAAAAGACGTATCAAAAGCCAATGTGCTAGTCGGTGATGACGATGGTATTTGCAATCATTCTTACGTTCACCGTTTTGTACCATTTTTCCATTGGAGAATGTTTTCGCTCATGGCATCCGCATTTGACAAACGTAACTCGGTCTTTTGAACATGGACTGAATGAAACGACGTTCGTTACAACTCTGCCTCTATTTAATGAGACTACTACTCTGACGAATTTCACATATACATCGTCCACTCGCACAGGCAACTCGAGCGAGTTATTCAGCGATTCGTCGCAAGATGCACAACAATCCAGACAAGTGGACTGCTTCGGACTGGGAAAGACAGTCGCGGCGACTCTGGAGTGGTTCTTTAGAAGTAAACCTAATGGGAGTGACGCCTTGGACGTGCAATTTCTTTTGTCCTCTAGGAAACAACCTCACCGCGTACAAGTAGTGCTTGGCGAACAGTTCGGTTTAGAATGGACAGACTTTAAAATAGAACGCAGGACGGTGGTCATAGTACACGGTTTTCTGTCTCATGGTCAAGAAACATGGATTAGGGACATGGAAAAGGCATTACTCGAATGGGTGAGTCTATCGACTGCAGTCTCATTTTCTAAATAGTCACTCATTTTTTATGGAATCGTATATGATTGTATACAGGGTGATGTTAACGTGGTGATAATAGATTGGAGCGCCGGCGGTAATACGTGGAATTATTACAAAGCAGCGGTTAATACCAGAATAGTCGGATATCAATTATCAAAGTGCGTACGCAAAAAGTATATGTGATACATGGTAATTGGTAATTTGTCAGACAATGCAATAAATTCGAAAGAAGTTCTAAATGCCGCGACGCTTTCGAACGATTGTATTGCCTATGTATAGATTAATCTGCTAATGCTTTCTAAATGTCGACTTGTTCACCAAGATTTATAGAACACGTAACGAACGCTACAATCGCGCAGCCGGGCGTAAATAATTGGGGTCCTTTACATCTGGTAGGACATAGTCTCGGTGCTCACATTTGCGGATTTGCCGCAAGAGAACTGAAAAAAAGGCAGAACAAATGGACTGTGCAGAGAATCACTGGTTTGGATCCGGCGCAGCCATGTTTTCGCAAGGCTGATACATCTGTTCATTTACATAAAAATGACGCACCATTTGTCGACGTGATACATACAAACGGCAGATTACTCACGAGTCTGGGACTTGGTTTACCCGAAGCTATAGGTAGCTTGATTGAAACTTGATCCATCCATAGCTTATCGCGCGCACTTTTTTCTTTTTCTCGACAATGTATAACTTTGGAATCGTAATTCCCAAGAAGCTCGTTTATTTAATCTCTTAATCCTAATATCCTGTAAATAGGTCATGTTGATTTCTACCCGAACGGCGGTAAAACGCAACCTGGCTGTGTACGAACGTCATACTTCGATTACTTACCGATTCCTACAGCTGGTTAGTATAAAATGACTATTAACTAGCTAGTGCTAGTATAAAATGATTATCAACTAGTTAACTGGAACTAACAATAAGTAAAAAAAATTTGTTGTTACACTTGTAGCGATACAACGAGCGATATGTAGTCACGGACGTTCTTACGTCTATCTCACAGAATCTTTAACGTCTGCTACTGCGCGTAATTGCAGTTTCTGGGCACACCAATGGAATTTTACATATAGGCATTTTTTACAAATAATTGCGGAACCATGTGATGAAAACATTTGCTCGGAAATGGGCATTAGAGCAGAAATATACAATCAACGTGGAAGTTTTTTCGTGGCTACAGCCAGTACCAGTCCGTTTTGTGGTGTGTTGTAGTAATTGCATCAAATAATGACGTTATTATTTCATGATATTGTTACGCAATCATTTTGTTACAGCCAATAGCACTGATGTCATAGAAGAGATAAAAAAGCAATTGCAACAGGATTACTTTGGCCATACGGAGGATTAACAAATTGCGCACTGAAATGAACAACTTTTTTGTAAATAAATTAATTATATCAGTACTGGTAGAGTATACATATATACTTAATAATTTCTTATACATATATCTGGATATTTATAATTGATTGTTGATACAAATATATAATTATATATGTATACACAATACATACATAATTTTTTATATTTGCATGCGCGCGGTTTTGTCCTCTCATAAACAGTTTGTTTCGAGAGTTCGCACTTCGCTACATACTTTCACATGACTCATAAATTTTCAATAAATTACAAAGAAAAAATTATCATACACGCGCGCGCGTGTAACAATCTTGACTTTAAAAGTGAGATATATGTACATATACAGCATACTTGAAAAATAATATTCCCAAGCTGAAATATAGTGACAAAAGAAAAAATTGTAAATAAATACAATAAGCAATCATAATTTTTATAACGACAAATTAAAGAAATACACCAGTTATAAAGATTTGTATCAATATAATTTCATGCTAGGAAAGTAACTTTTCAGTAAGATAGATCATGCGATTAAACTTATATTGCTTATTTTTATAAGAATTATAGATATAATACGCACGATGAGTTAAAATGCATTGTCATCAGAATTAATAAAACTATTCGGAGTCGTAACTCAGACCGATCTTTTTCACAGTACGTTTTAACGATACGTATAAACAAGCATTAATTATTATATATAGTAGTAACAGAGTAACGATAAATGTATACATAGCGCAAAAAAAAAAATAATAACGACATGATTAAAATATTTCCACCAGACCTCGACACTAGATGTATTGAATGTGATGGTAACTACTATTTGGTATTCTCAAGTCATCTTTATGCGAACTTGTGATCGAATATCCTCGATATGTGCAAATATAAAGTAATCGTTGCATGTAACGTTATTGGCACATTATAATACTCTTATCTGATTTAACGAAGCCAGATGGAAACTCCTGTAAGAGGATACTATCATCATTACACGTGGTCGACGTCTCATCACGTTTTCTTTGAAATGTTAGTATGTATATATCTCCCTATGCATATCAATATAATGTGAAATCATTCACGTTTATGCTAATGAATGACTTGGACATAAGTGGCAGGGAATATACCGGTACGGCCTCTGCACTCGCCTATCCACCAGCCATCTGGCTGTTTCTGATGAACAGTTATCAGGTCTCCCGGACTAAGACTGAGCTCGTCATTTAGTTTCGCGGAATATTGGTAGATCGCTCGGCATTGCTCTGCGCGTTCAATCTTAGCTGAAGGTACTTCCGTACCATCAATTTGATTGTTGTTGTCTTCCGAGTGACTGCTAAACTCGTCGAAGTCACTAAAATCATCTTCGTCCGGTGGATTCTCTGAATTGCCGTCACCGGCAGTGCGATCATTCCAATCGCGAGTTTCGCCGTCCTGATCCTTGGTCAAATGCAACTCGAGGTCGTCGTCACTGTCCTGAACCTCGAAAGATTCATTCTTTGCCCAAGAAGGAATCTGCAAGGAGATCAGAGAATACAAGATCTTGCTTGTTTTATATGACATTTTCGATTTTATATTATATATATATATTGGGTTAGGGAAAAAGTTTCTTTACAACTTGGTAAAAAGATCTTTCCCAATCGATATCTTCGTTAAAAATGATCAAAATTTAAATTTAAAAAAAGGATTTTAAAGCTTGAAATCTCTACTTTCAAATGGTTACTACATTTTTTTAATTTATGTCAGTTTTGTAATTTTTACATATAAAAAACTACGAGCTGAAAAAAATGAAAAATTTTCTTTTCACTTTATAGTTGTAGCGTGCCCAAAAAAAATTTGAGCAAATTTTCGACTATCTATCGTGAAAGCTTGAAGTTTCCCCTACAAACTCATTTTTTTTAAATGTTCCTATGATTCTTTTGTACCCGAGTTACTCGCGAATTAAGTAAAAAGGAACATTCTGATTTTATTGCTTGTAACTCCATTAAAAATCATCATATTGCAATTAAAAATACAGATACTTAAAGCTGAAACGTTGCTCTGTCAAATGGTGTAATTGTCAATTTTTAAAAAATAGAATATATGGGTTGCTAAAAGTCCTCTATACCAACTTGTAAAAAGACTTTTTCTCTAACCCAATATATTAAAGTTCAGGATTACACTGGAACCTCTTATAGTACGCAATTCTCAACATAATAACGAGATTGTTCCCACTTCACTTCTAAACTAATTCTGAAGTATCCTATTAGGCGGTTCTATTGGTATCCTCAAGGAATTTTGTGCGCTATTTCATCCGTGATTAATTCAACTGCCCCTCACAGTTTGAAAAGTTAGTCTTGAAAATACTATACCTTGAGAACACTTTGCTGCAAACCCTGCTTGTCTCTCGAAACTAAAATATGGTCCGATAAGGGATGTTTGATTCGTTTGCTACCCTCCACTTCAGCGAGCGTACCACTGACTTTATACCTAGCCGCTTCCAAGTACAACAACATTGAACGCATCTGCGGAAACGTATTTATTTTTTATATCGCGCGCCTGTATTTATTGTTAGTACAAAATAATAACTCTGACTATAAGCCTGTAATTTTGGCTGAACTTTTGCATCAGTTCATCTTTTTTCCTTTTCTCTCCAGCAAGAAAGAAGAGAAAGAAAGATGAACTAGTGCAAAAGTTTAGCCAAAAAGAGTAGGCCTTATGTCAGATTAACGATAAATGCACCATGCTCGACATACGTACGTGATTTAGTTTATCCGTTACGTTTTGTGTGCTTTCGTCCGCCGCAAACGCTGGAGTCTTAACGAAAGCTCGGTGTAATGTTTCCAGGCCTTCTCTACCTCGTCTTTCTCGCTCGAGATCTTGCCTTATCAGATGCAGCACCCTCACCAATGCCTGTTTTCGCCGTTCGCGGTTCATCGCTAAAGTCACGTGTTCGGCGTAGAAATCCGGCAATAATTGTTCCGCGTTCGTCACATCGTGATTATCCATTCGGCGTACGAGATTTTTTAGGATCTCTAAGTCCTGCGACACGTTGCAACTGCGCACGGGCGTTAGTAAGCGATCGACGCTCTAAGAAAGTATATTTGAGAAACATTACTTTAAATACGAAGCGTCACTACGGTCTGAATGTTAAGATGTTGAGAACTATTATATATATTTATTTAAATGAATTAATTTCAAAAATTGTAATTGCGTGCCGATATGGTTGTCGGACTTTTAACGCAATCAATCTGAAATATTAATAATCCCAAATTTTCCAAATTTAATCTTAAAAAACTGTGATAAACTTATTGCGAAAAATATTGCCTCGGCCGGGAGTCGAACGGATCTCTTGCATTCCGTGCGAGAGGCCTAAGCCTTTAAATCACCGAGATAATCTTATTATCGTATATTTGAGAAATTCAAATTATATCTTTACGATAAGTAAAAAATACAGTTGCATGGTGCGTAATCGCGCGATTATTTCGATCGTTTGTAATGTTCGTATATTACCTGCTGCAATCGCGGCGCGAGCGCCTGCAAGTGCGTCAAGTACACGTTGGCGAGGTCTTTTAGGGCGCTCAGTCGTTCCTCCTCGAGCAATTCCATCTGCTTCGCGCCTTTCTTCATCGTGCTCTCGTACTCGAGCCTAGCTCTCTCGGCTCTCACGCTGACCGTGTAGAATTCGGTGTCCGCTCGTCGCGAAGAGTCCTCGGCTTTCCTTCGTCTAGTCTCCAGTTTGCTCGCTTCTTTCTCCGTAACGTGATGACTCGACGTCGACGACCTATTGTTGCTCTGCTGACTTTGACTGATGGTCTGCAACCGCGCCAAATCCTGCAACCTCTCGTTCTCGCGCGCGCACGCAAAGCTCTGCTTTTTACTCTTTGCCGCTATTCCACGCCATTCTTGCAGCGACTTGGATGCTTTGTCCACCGAATTTTCGATGCTCTTTCTCGATCGGCCCTGCGTCTCCGCTACACCCACCTGTGTGTTACATATATGTGTTATCCTTTTATTCCTTTCGTTTTTCGATTCAATTCGTTCAATGCTATTACAAGATTGAATCTTTTCGGTTGCAAGTAATGCGAGTTTCCGCAAAGAGAAAGTCAACTTTATGTATTTATCTGCGCATATATATATATATATGATGTAATGTAGTAATGTCACGTCTCAAATTTTTGTCATTTTAATATTTGTGATCTGATTCGATGCACTTTTCGCCAGCGAAATATAATTCGTGTACGATATAAAAGAATCAACCCAGATAACACAAAGTCTAAAATTGAGATATAAAACTTCAAAACGTTTTTTAGACATCTAACGTCTTGAAGTTTTATATCTCAATTTTAGAATTTGTGTTAGCTGGGTTGATGCCAAAGATGTCTTATGTCCCAATTTTGGACACTTTGTGTTGTCTGAAAAAATATCAAGGTAAATTTTCTTTGGGCGATTTTAATTTTGTCGTTTTGCAATAATCGTGTCCGATCGTGACGTTGCGTAAGTACACGGTTGCGCATCCAGTCTTTTTCACGCGGTCTTCTGATCATCGTAATCATCTCCCTAGACTCGGACTTACTCTGAGCGGTTTGGCAAGTTGTTCGCTTAACGCGATGCCCCATAACCGATGTGCTTCCGCTGCAGCCTCCATCTCCTCGCCGACACACCTCCACGCCTCGTTCACACCTCCGTTGCTATTACCACCTGTATTATGAAAGAGGAGATCCATACTTACAATTAGAAGAGACGATTGCTACGGGCACCGTCTGTATTTCGCAACGCGCCAACACACTGCGTTCTCGTTGATATTTACTACACATATACTACTCAAAAAGATAAACCGGAGCCTCATACCAACAAGGAGAGACTACGCTCTACTCTTCACCGATTTTGATCAAACTTGCAGCAATGTTAGAGAAGCCTATCAAATGAACACCTGAAAGTCGTTCCCGCTAATGGGCCTTAGAAGCCGAGCAATAAGCATTTAAAAATATATCAAAAAATCTGAAAACAGTCTAATATCTCGGAAAGCATGCATTTTTAAGAAAAATGTCTTATACAAAATTGGTAGGGTTTAATGAGATGTATTTACTGGCTTTATTGGTTTTCTTGGGAGGTATCGTCAACCTTGACTTGACCTTGGCGATGCCACCTAATGGTCAAACCAATAAAACCAGTAAATACATTTTATTAAACCTTACCATTTAAGACATTTTTCTCGAAAATGCATACTTTCCGAGATATTAGACTGTTTCCAGATTTTTAATATATTTTTTAATGCTCGTTACTCGGCTTCAGAGGCCCATTAGCGGGAACGGCTTTACAGGTATTTATTTGATAGGGTCCTCTAACATCGCTGCAAGTTGATCAAAATCAGTGAAGAGCAGAGTGTAGCCTCTCCTTGTAAATTTAATAAACAGATAAGACTGCAGACAATAAGAAAAAGAGAGTAAAATTTCTTCCTCCTAAAGCTAAATTTTGTCTTTTCTTTTATTAAAACTTGCGATTACTATGTTTGCGCATCAAGTCTATAAATATACATATGTATAAATTGTTAATTTTCAATATTTTTGATGAAGAAAAAAGTCAAGAGATACTCATTATTAATAATTTTTGCAAAAAAAAAATTTCGCATTAAACTCTCATGTATTATTAAATAGAAACAGTTGCAATTGTTTACGCCTGATTATCGATCAAATGTCCTATACTAACGCGATGGGCGCATAAAATTAATTTGTACCGAAAAGAACCGATAATCACCTTGATCTTTGGCGCAGGCTTTTGTCAGCTTGCTACTGAGTTTGCTCAATCCTTTCGCATACGTAGCTTCCAGTTCGGCTCTGAAACGTATTTTCACAATTTCTCATTGAAAAATTCGCATGTGCGACGAACGATGGGAAAAAACGTTTAAAAAATACCTTTCATGAAGAATCGATGCCAAGTCCTTGCAAAAGTCGCCTCCTTGTTTGACATATCTTCGCACATCCTCGAAACCGCCTTGTCCTCCCTGCATGTTACAAGAACGAAATTACATAACGATAAGACAATAAGTTATTTAATATTTATATAAAAAAAAGAAAAACCAAGAAAGAAGCAAAAGAATTTTTTCAGAAAAAGTATCATTTTGTTACATTTTTTTCTCATCATGATAATTCTGGTAACGATAAATTGATATATATTTTTTTCTATCTTCAGCATCATAACAGTCTTTTTATAACGTATTTATATTAAATAACCATGGAAAGCATTGCGTATTAAAATTTAAAAGAATATTTTGTACATTGCATACAATAAAATTTTTGTATTAGGGTTTTTTATTCTACTTTATCTCTCTTTAGGATATGATATGAAAGTATTGTACAGTGATTGTGAGACACCCTATATATATACATATATATACTTGTATAGTATGTAAGAAATACTATTTAAATATTTGTATATATTAATAGCAGTTGTGCTCATTTTCTCCTTTATTTTCTTATTATTAAATTCTTTTGTATCTTAATAGATGCGCAGCATCAACTTGAATAAAATATTGTCGTATCCTAGAGAGAGGAAGTTTCTTTTCTCCAAGGCTCGTCCCGGAAGCAGTTACGATAAAATCATAAACACCGCAGCTATAATGGAAAGGCGTTTTATTCGTGCATGATAAACGTTCCCGTGGCTATCGAATATCGCACTTCTTTTCGTCTGCCGCGCCAAGGTGACTGACACTTGATTCGAATTAAAGCTTAATCACAGCCCGAGGTACCCGGTGAAAGTAAGCGTTGACTCGCTTGTAAGTAAACCTTGAGGAAAGTCGAAAGAGCTGTATTATATGTGCTAATTAACTAGGATGTATACAGGATGTCCTATAACTTTTGATTAATATTTCTAGCAGTAAAAGAGGATGACATTTTAAATTAAAAGTTTCTTTTCCAATTTTGGCTCAGATCGTTATTTACAAAGTCAATAAAGTTGCTCAATCAGATTACGCCCACCTGGAGTACGTAGGAGTGCAAAATGTTATAAGACTCCCCATACGTACTGTACATTATCTCGATTAAAATTTGATTTCAAATAAATACAAATCAATAGTTATTAGAATTTGACTGGTTAACTTGTGTCAAATCTTATATTTATGATATTACATAAAAAATAAATTCATACGTTTCGACTCTTAATATGATCCTTTTCAATGAATAGTCTAAAACAACGCTAATTAATTACGCTAACTAATTAATTACATCTATCGCTTGTATTAAAAAATGTTATTATAAATCGCTTGTATTATAAAATTTTATTATAATTTTTCATATAAATACACTGAAAAAAATTTACTAAATTTTAGTAAGTATTTGTTTCAATAATACTAACGAAATATTTACTGAATGTAAACACATATTTATTTGATTTTAGCATAACTTTTTTATTTTAAGTAAATACTTATTTATTATAAGTACATATTTCGTTAGTACTATTAAAAAAAATATTTATTAAAATTCAGCAAATTTTTTTTCAGTGTAAATAAATAAATAAATAATCTACCTATTTATCTACTTATTTATTGATTTATTCATTTATTTGTTAATTAATATGAAAAATTATAATAAAATTTTAATCGAGAGAATGTACAGTAAGCGCGAAGAGCTCTATGGCATATTGCACTCTTGCGCACTCCGGCTGGGCGTAATCTGATTGAGTAATCTTTAATCGTTAATAACTCGGTAAATAATGGTCTGACCTAAAATTGGAAAAGAAACACACACACTTTTAAAACGTTCAAAATGTCATCCTCTTTTACTCCCAGAAATATTAATTGAGAGTTATAGGACACTCTGTACATACGAAGATATGATAAGTTTTTACAATATTGGTATAATATATCATATAATGTAGGACTGTAACGAAAGAAATCAGAATTAGTCATCGTGTGTTTGTTAAGTACACATTGGATCGTGCTTAAATAAAATTCATTTGACGATTTCAATAACAGAAAATCACCTTTCTACGAAGTTATTGAAGCATGGCGCGTTAAATACGATTGATAATTCAAAGTCGGTCAAACGAATTGAGTTCTATGTCGTCGATAATTACGTTCTAATGCGAACGACGTATATTTAAAAAAATTCAAAACGCAGCCATTGAAGATGAGATTTATAAATTGTTTGCTTCAAATATTTACAATGTAAAAATAAGAAGTAAAAAGTGATATCTAAATCAATTTTAAACGACGGATTATCATTAGCTAGCTACAATTTCACATAACGTATAAAAAATTTTCATTTATTAAAATATTCTCGAGTGAGAACGAGTTGTCGAGTTTCATCGATACAAACTCGACATCTAGTCATAATGTACAATCATGTTACATAATATCTCTCTAGTGGTGGTAGTAGAAGTAATAGTAATAGAAATATTAGAGTCGGCAAGGACATATTACATTTCTGTCATTCGCATGTCTATGCATATTCTCGCGATTATAACGTGTACAAGTTATGCAAGATATTAAAAAGTCATTCGCACTGACTTAAAATCTTAGTAAACGAATCAGGAATATGAAATATTCCTCTAATAAATTTGGCGCGTTTTTTCTAAATATAATTGACAATTTTCCAGTTGTTAACATATTTTTCTTAGTTGCGTTTTTTTCCATTTTTCATATTTTTCTTGTCGTTGTAACGATAAATAAACGAATCGCGTATTATCTATAACGCGTTTTTGCGCTGTTGATCGATTTCAAAGAGCTACTCTTTCAGAATCGATATTACCGATAAAGTTTCAGAGATTTCGATCTGATAATTTGATGAACAAAGTAGGAGATACGGAGATCTTGCAAGAACATAGTAATTTTTTTTTTTAAGAATCGTTATATAGTATCTATTTCTTTATCTGTGTATTGTGTACGGAAAGACAATGATGAGTTTTGTATACAAAGTAAAGCATTTGTTTTTATGAATTGAAGTTACTATTTATAATTTTTAATGCAAATTGTTAAATGACTGCACAATTTCGCGAAATATACTTTCGTTAATAATATCAACAATATCCGTCATTTTCGAAGTCACGCAATAAAATCTCACGTTAGATTTGTGTAAAATACCTGCGATCGATACGCACATCGATTGTCACGCAATAGAACATCTGTTTTATTTGTGACGCGACTAACAAAATGACGGAGCAACTTTCTATAGACTCAATCTAAATTTTACCGAAAGCGTTTCTTATGGCAATTTGCCATTTACATTTATACTTCTCGGCATTTCGTCAAGAGAAAGCTAACAATAACGTAAACCATAATCGCGTTTAATCATATTAGATGTTAAAAAAATTATTAGATATTAAGAAGCGCGCACCTTCCTAGCAAATAAGCTGATGTTATTTATCGTTAAAATTTTGATGTTAAAATGACGTCTTTAACAGAATAATATCAAAATAATTACAAATAATATCAGTTTGTTTGATGGGTAATTTCTCGATACATTTATTTCATATTAAGATGACAACCACTTAAAGAGTGAAAGATTTCTGCATCAATTTGTAATAAATCAAAATCTATTTTATATTACGAGCTCATCTCAAATGTTGTATTAATTCTTTATAGGAAAAGATTGTTTTGCGCTCTAGTGCAGACTACATATATACATGTAATAAAACAAGGGAAGGTGTATTAGTAGAATGAGATAAATTTGTATACATGAGAAATTTCTAGAGTCGGCGATACGGCGAAAGTTGTAATCAGTTTAGTTAGTGAATTGATAAAATGTCACGCATGGGGAAAAACACTTTCATATATGTATATCCACTAGTTTCGCTAATTTTTTTACTAGCAACAATTTATCTTGGATAACGTCTTCTCGTTTTATTGTAATGTAATTATCAGTCCGACATGTATCCGTTCAATTAGCAGGTAATAATTAAACGTGTGATCAATAATCGATTTGCCAAGCGACAGCTTCATCTTTCAACTGAATGTGTTTTATATTCGTAATTTTAAAACGTTGATCATTGTTCGTTTCATTACAATAGTATTAAGAGACAATAAAATCCTAGTGTTGATTTGTAGATAACAATTCATGTATAAGGAATATAAAAAATGTATGTATGTTACATTTATATTCATATAGAAATCAGCGGGAAAAATTTCGCCGTTTTTCTATCTCTGTAAATAGAATATTCGCATATTCGCAGGCGACATGAAATATATATTTTTTTAATTTTCTTAATATTTAGGTTATTGTAAACTGCATGAAATATAAAAAGAAACAAAAAAAATGAGCACGTAGTCTTACTAGTAAAGATACCGTCTAAGTAGCACAGCAACATCTGCAAAGCGTTAAAAGCGCTTAGTATACACTTTTTTTAGCGCTTTTTTAACGATTTATGGGCGCTGTGAGCTACTCTCTCTCTCTCTCTCTCTCTCTCTCTCTCTCTCTCTCTCTCTCTCTCTCTCAAGCGGTTTATATAATGAAATAAAATTTCGTTTGGAATTTCTACCTGTTTCTCTTGCTTGCGCTCTCTCAAAAATATTTTAATACGTCGTTATACCATGAAAAAATAGGTTCATATATATAATAATAAATGCAATTATATGCATTCCCAGGTAACAATCGAGATGAAACGAGTTGGTGTAGTTATTACCAATTTGGACGATTGAAAGGTTAATCGATACTTCGATTATAGTAGGTCGATGACGACAAATGGGCGTGCACTTGCAACAGGTGGTTTATTTCCACTCACTTACAATGAACAAGTGCGCGAGTCAATGACCAGTCGATAACCATTGAATTTATCATATTATAGCGTAATATGCATTTAGTCGAGATCTACATAACATTTCTGAAATATATCACCATCATGGAACTTGGCTCACTTATTGGGCCAATTCAATTTTAATAATTTATTCGCGCGTGGCAATCTCGCGTTTTAAATGTCAATACAAGTTCGATCGAAAAAATATATATGGCACGATTACATAAAACCAACTACTTAACCAGTAGCTCAATGTGAATGTCTCTTCACTCGCATCCTCGATTACGTTAATACGAGAATTTCTGCGTGTAAATTTTCAAACGAAACATGCTTTTATATTTCGTCATATCAGATAATTTATCTATCATATTTATCGTTCGACAAAGAAACTTTCATCGCCACGAGCGTTGCTTTGAGTCAGTAGCTCGTGACCATCAGTCCGTTAAATTGTCATGCTCTAATTTGGTAATAATACCAGAAGTCATCAGAAATACGGACAATAAAATGCAGATAAAAATGCATTTCACTCGAATTCTACATAACAATTGCACTATATCTTGTATGATGGTTTGCGCGATATTTTTACAAAATTAAAGTTAAAATAAATGAATCGTAAGCAAAGCTGAATTTGCATTGAAGATGCTGACCTGAGAAATCTTAACAAAAATTATTAATCGTGGTAACAATTATATCGTACATCGCTCGATGTTGTTCGGAGAAACTTGTCAACTTCTGTGCCACACTATTGAAAAATCCACGGTCAAATGTATAAGTCACAGAGAAACAGTGTCCTGTTCCTCACAGTCACATGTCTTTAAATATACAGCTTACACGCATATGCGATCTTCGAGACACACATGAGAACACGTAGGGAAGACGGTCAAGCGTGTATGTGCGCGCGCGCATATGTATGTGTGTAAAACAGAGTTGGCTATTTTCTCCGTGTAACTTTCCCACACTTTCCATGCTTTGCTTTTGCGATGCTTCAAGACATGCTCGTGCTTGGCCGCTTAGCGCCATTTCTCTTGGACAGTCAATAAATCTCTCGATCGGACAAACGGCCTGTAAAATTTCAACTTGGGGAAAGCAGAATTAGAAAACGATGAACTGAAAAATGAGAGACGAAGTAAAAAACAAAGATTTTTTTTCGAAATTGGCATGGCTTGATTTTGTATTTTATATAATTACGTGTAAATATATTAATTATTAAACATATATATGTATATACACATACAGAAATATGATTGAGATATTATATTATATTAGAATATTAGATATTAGAACATTTTTTCTGATTAATCATTCTGGACACACTGAAAAAATTTTGGTCATTTTTAGTCCAATGAATAATCGTTAATCAATGTCCAACTTAATGTAGTTAATTTATTGATACAATAATTGGATTCATTTATATAACTATATATTCACTCTTGCAATGAATTCTAGTAATAGTTTTATAAAAAAAAAAACCTAAATCATTATGAGAATTCGTTGGATCAATTTTTATTATTTTTTCATAATTTAATGAATATTTTATTGTATTTACGTACAGTTTTGGTTCAATGATATTAAGTTGAGTAAATATCCATTATTTTATAAATTCTTGTTATAAAAATTTTAATAACGAGATACACACAAACATATTTGACGAATAAATCTTTTTATACAACGTCAGAGATGCAGAGGTCAGAGAAGTAGGAATTGGACTTCATAAAACGCACGCACACACAAAAAGAAATGTTTCGTGCATAACAAATTCGCGTAAATAATATGTAATGACTTGATAGATCAACAAAAAGCATTCTAAACACGTCAGAAAAGTCTGTTGTACAGATGAAAGCGATTTTCGATGAAAATGTCATCGCTGAAAGCAATATGTGAAAAGAAAGCAGACATTTAATTTTTTCCTGTTGATTCTAAGTGTCGCTGATTTATCGCGCATGCATCTCATCGAAATGGCTACTTTATATTTATTGTAAAATATCTGTGGAAATGTGGTAATATCGTTTAGATAGCCGGTAATGGACGTGTCATGACTAGTAAAACATGTTAAGCATGTGATTTGACAAGAAATTTTTTTCTTTTTCTCGTAAAAGATTTCTTCTTCTTAAATGAAAATAATGAATACTTTATGTATGTATTTATATATGTTCGATGGTAACGTAACATTTAAAAGATATCTAAGAAACGTATTTTATAAATTTGCGTTACGAAATTCATTTTATTGGACTCTACCAAACTCTATCAACAAACTTACTCATCGTGTCCTAATAAGATTATTAACAACTTCACACGTGCCGATATTAATCCACATCCATTGTTGCGTCGCGTTAGTAAGTTAGTTACAAACTTTGTGGTCCTATCCGTTACAAGCGCGATGTGCACACTCCTATTAATTTTAATGAGATTATTCAAATATCAGTGATGTGTTTCTGTATTCGAATGCACGCGCGTACGGGTGTCTATATTTCACATCCGGAATTCGCTTTAGAGCGTCAATGAAAACACACATGCACGCATATAAACATCGACTACATCCTTTAGTCCCGTTCGTACACGCGTATCTAATCTTTTCATTTCTTTCTAGTTTTCAAGAGTGCGTTATGTTCGATCGTATTGTCGCAAGTGTTCAACATGTCAGTGTCATGACAAGTGCACAGACACCAGTGATCTTAGCAGTGAGAAAGAAGCAATAAGAGCGCAAGTACCTCGTCGGACTCGTAGGTTTGCAATAGATGAGTCGAGGCCATTAACCCTCTAATTGAGCCGAGCATTCTCCTCTTAATCAGACTACTTTTCCCACCGTGATCCCCCGACGCTTCGGCATCACTGGTCCCCGCCATCATCGTCGTCATTGTCGGCACTGTCGCCATCGTCGTCGCCGTCGTCGTTGGTGTCGTTTTCATCTCGTCGTTCTCTGTCACATGTGAGCATAGTTTATCCATGCTCAAAGATCCTGGCAACTGTAACTTTGTCCTGTCGCTTTCCAAAATGTTGTCCGAACTGGCCGTCTTTCTTCGCAGGTTGCCGCGCAATCTTCTCGTTCTGTTCGCTGACATCTTCCCCGAATCGGGCGATGCTGACATTGGTCTCTCCGTGTCATCGGAAACGTTCGCTTCCTCCGACACCGACGATAGACCAAACTCCTCCACTCTGGTGATCGAACCAGACTCCTGGGTGTGAGCTCGCGTTAGATCGTAGAAGCCACGCTGCTTGCTCTTAGATGTTCCCGTGGGAGTGGCACAATTGCTTCGCACCTTGATGCGAGAATTTTCAATAAAAAATCGATCGAGATAAATGAAAGAATCTGAAATCTTGGTAACTTGTATCGCATTGTTCAACTCGTATTTAGGATGTTTGGAAAAATATATGTAAAAAAATTAGAGAACAGGAGCAAAAAAGTCCATATAAGGTTTAATTTAAACGTCAAAGTTTTGAAGTAATGAATTATATAAAATATAAATTTTACGTTTCTGGACCGAAAATTTCTCGCTCTTAATTTTCCATATTAAGTAACACTATAAACGTATTAATAGTACATTAGTTAAAATTATCTCAAATTTAAAGAACTTGAATGAATACAATTGGTTTCTAAATTTTATCTGCTATTTGTGTTTACCTACTATAAAGACCGTACGTTTAATGCCATCTCTTGAGAATCAGATAATATAACTAGTATGTTATCAATCTAGTTTCCTTACATTCGACCGATTTTAACTAATGTTTACTATAATCGTGCCAAGATTTCTTATCTTTTCTTTCCTCTTTTTTTCGGCACTACCTCGGGACTGAGCGCGCCAACCGCTTGCAACTTGGCGTGCCTGTTGACCACTTGGCCGATCCTGGTCTTCTCCTCTCGCAGCCAGCTACGCATCCTACCCCAAGCCTTGCCCAGTCGTCGCTTCTGCAACTTCAGTCGCTTGCTGCGGCTCGAATCACCACTCTCCGACAACGCCGCCTCGTTCGGGCACTCCGGATCCGAATACGAGCCCGACATCGACGCTATGCCGGCGTCGTAACCGTCGCTATCTGACGCGCCGTAGCTTCTTCTGCCAGATTTGAGCGATCTGGTAGAACGTTTCATCTGATCGCGTTGTTGGTTCTTATTCTTCTCAGGTGGAACAATTATATTCGTGCTCTTGCAGTTTTCTTGAGCGGGATTGCAGATTGGCATCTCTTTCTCTTGCAAATCGTTCGAAGACACGTCCTTGCGTGTTGATTTCGGCACGTCGTAAAGATCCTGGCAAATCGTTGGTAATGAGGGCTCACCCGAATTTATTTCCTTATCATGCCCGGTTCGTTCTAAGGGAGCTTGATTATTTTCTAGAACGGCGCTTTTAGGATGATCATACAGCTGATTTCCTGAGAAATCAGTTTGATCGCTCGTGTCAACCTCCAGAATAACGATCTCGTCGTCGTTCTCGTGAACATTCTCATCGGCGCGCAAAAAACTAAAACTGATGGTCGGCACTCCATCGGCGTCCGTCTTCACCGTCGTGGTGGCATTCAGTTCCATAGTACTGCGTCTCTTCCCATCTCGAGTCCTCGAGTCGTTTACGCGAAACTCGGGATTTACTTCGAAACTGCAAGGCCTGACATCCGCGCGAACTTTACTCGATCTATTCACGACGACCTCCGCGTTGTTTCGCGACGACGCCTTGTCCACGGCGTCGACGTTATCGGAAGACTGCGAGAGTCTTCCAGCGAGAGGTCCCATCGTCGTGTCTTTTTCCGAAACATTGTCTTTCGATGACAAGACTTTCGTATCTCCTTCTAAGGACCTGGCCATCCTTTGTTCAACGAGCCTTATTCCCATCTCATTATCGCAGGTTCTTTTACGGTCTCCCGCTTCGTCATTTTTGATAATGTCGCGTTTCGTCTCATCGCGGAACTCACGACAATGTACGATTATCGGCGTCGGGACGTCGTACCACGTTGCCGTCGCGATACTCGTGACGCCACTGTTCAAGGTCGAACTCTTCGCGGGAGTTCTCAAAGCTGTCAAAACGTGTCGCACCTCATTCATCTCCGCTATATATAGATATGTATATATACACAGGATGTCCCAAAAATCTGGATACAGTCGAATATCTCAAAAATAAATGCAATTTCGAAAAAAAGGTTTAGACAAAAGTTATAAGGCTTAAAAAAACGCATTGGACGGTAATATCCATTTGACCTTGGGTGACATTGCTCCAGGATTTTTTTTAATGAAACTGTATATATATATTTTTTTTCTTCTTTTAATTTTTCCTTCCGTTATGACGTTTAGTCCTTCTGGAATCGGTTTTCGAGAACTATCATTGCGAAACCGTTTTAAACCGATATTAAATGACGATCGAATTACTGATCAAGTTGAAAAATAATCACCAAGCGAAACATGTTTCAAAAATGTTGCTCTACTTGTCACGTTATCGTAAACGGATACGAACAACTACTCGTTGTACTAGTCGTTGCAACATCGAAGTAGCTTATGTCCAATTCGCTTCCTCGTTTCTTCGAGTGAAGGAAAAGATCTTTTGAACTTCGACATTAATTTCCATTAATTTGTCGAAGGAAGCGACGATCAATTTATTCTGTATCTGCATCAATGGTGAGAGTAATCAATACCTCGGCGCTGCATCTCGTTGATGAGGATCTGAATTTTTCTTTATACGAAAATAATCGTGTATATAATAGTCTGGTTGTGATTCCAGATGGCACTTTTATGGCATCCTATTATGCGTTTTACTTTGCAAACGTCTTCCTTTATAGCACGCACAAACTTATATCACACAAACTTATATCACTTTCAAGGCAAAGTTCTCCATGTTCTATTTGTCACAAGCCGAGCGAGTTTGTTTTCGTTTATTGCGAGGCTTAATTTCACCCTCGATTGCGACTTCTCTGTATCTTATAAATTTTTCTTATCGTAGAAATAATCGGTGAAATCTAAATTTATATATTTCAAATTTTGTTTATACATATAAAGAATACTGTAGCCAAACCTTGAAATTTTCACATTCTGTATCTCTTAAACCATGTTCCAAATATACTCGTTACAAATTTTGCACCTTCTAACTTATATCGCACGTATAACCGTTTATCGCAAACATGTATTTCTTACGTCTCATAAATTTGACTAACAGCGAGAATACTGGCAAAACCTCAAATTTATCTGACAATTTTTATAATCGAGAAAAAAAATTATGTCGACTACAATTGTCAATTTTTGTTTATTATCACGTTGTTAGATATCGACGAAGAGCTTTATGAAACGGCGTAACAATAACGTTTTGCGATGCCACCGCCGCGCCTCGAAATCGACAATTTCCCACGGATCGAATATCGATACGATGACAAGAAAAAATGTGCAGATCAATATAGAATAAATTTGTTGAATAGGTAGGTATATGTCAGATTTCGCGTTGCTGTCTCCTCGCCTTTACCATACTTGGCGTCATCAACTCGACGCGTACGTGGCTCGTGCGACTCGAATGTGGAAGCGGCGCGACGCGGCCGCGGCGATATCGCGAGCGATAGACTCGAAGAAACGGAGTCGCATTTGCTCGCTCATCCGAGAATTACAAGCACGCGCGTAAGTATACACGTACGCTCGCAAATGCAAACATATAACGAACGTTTTATTCGAGCACGTCGTGCACGGAAGAGCGGATGGCACGATCAGCAACGATCACGCGCGCGCGAGCTTTGACGAATCTAAACGAACGAACGACTCCACGCCGCTGTCGCATCGTCGTCAGCCAGTATTATCTACGCGTTACGTAATTACAGAGAGCCGAATGACTGGGCGAGTGTAACGGGTTCATGAACGATGCCAAGTGTAGCGTTCCAATTTTCTTCGATCTATCGTTATTTAGCTGTTGTCTTCTCTCGTTGTTTCACGCTCTCGTTGTATATGACGCGCGCGGCAATCGGCACAGCGCAGCGCGGCATCACGTCGCGCACTGGATAGCGCCGGTCAGCGCGGACAGCGAACGCGCGAAGGCCGCGAACGAAATGGCCGGATCGAAGCTGAAGATCGGTTAATTTCGCATAGCGGAGCAAAAAAGCAACCGCCGCGGCCGTCCTGAAGCAACGACGCGGCGACGCGACGCGATGCGATGTGACCATGAACACCATCAGCTACGGGACTTATGGCACCGCGAGAATTCACGTCCGCGCGTCCGACGACATCGTAAATGGACGTACATAGATAGACCAGTGCAATGTCATCGTCTGCTAAAGGAACAAAGTTGTACAAAATACGCGCGCGTATACATTTAAAGCACAAGCGCGAATTTTATCTTGGTAAATTGAGTTTCGATTAAGTACATATTCTATTTTAATTGTTCTATTATTTAATTATTTAACAATTCTATTTTATTTGCTGTCAGCGTAACAATTGATCGTGATAAATAATAATTACGCGAGTCTTCGCTCGAGGAGCCAACGATTCGACTTTCGAAAGTAATTTTTTTTAATGCACTCGTTGTCGATAACAATAGCGAATGATTTTCACGTGATTGTTTCATATTTTCAGATCTACGAGTTTTTTTGATCGATATCGTGAAATAATGTTAAACAACAGCGGAATATCGCGTAATTTTTTGCAACACGACGTGACGCTCCGGCAATGACTGTTGGAGGCCGCTTGGAAGCAACGTTATACAACGGCGGTGAACAATTATGTTCATATTATAGCACGTGTATATGCATACCGCTTGTCGTATTGTACTTGTGAGTTCCGCGCGCAGCTCCTGCTCTTCACTCATCGCATTAGACATACGTTTCGTTTTATCCCCCAAGAATCGCCCGTCCAATCTCGAATTAGCTAAGATTCCGATCCTCCTTCCATCTCCCTACCTCCTACTGACACGCGCGATATTATTACACGCCGGACAAAGCGATCGCTTAGAGATCTGAAAAGATCGTTCTGTGTTTAGTCTTAATTTTCGCGGCGCTAAATTTGTTTAGCCGCACTTAGCTTTTCCGCAATTTTGATTTACACGTTTCGTTCTGCAAAGAAGACAGCTTCATAGCAACCAGAAATTAACATTTGCTGAACGATATATTTTGTTTTCTTTCTTCTTTTTAGTTCCTTATATACTCCCTGATAATATTTTACAAAATATTTCCGATACCTAAACCTCTCATGTGAGATAGAAAAGGTTTATACTTTTATATTTCTTTGACACGAAAACTCTTGCACGATACGATCGCTTTGCATTACGCTCTACAAAATTATAAAAATTGAGGCCATGCCGGCATTTCCCACTGTTGCTCGAGTAAGCAACACGGTTATCGAAAATAGAAACTTTACCAAACCAATGGTGATTCCTCGTAAATTTGTTATATTTTAATTTTTTATTTGATTTCTATTTTATATTTTAATTTTTTAAGTGTCGCATAATTTTAATTGTCTTAACATTTGACAGCGTTCAAAACAAGATATATTTAACGACAAATGCACTTGTTACACAATAAGGATAGAAATGAGAGATACAAGGTGCGATATCACACAGGGTTTGGCGTAGAGACATGACGTAATATTAGGCTAGATAAATAAAATGTCCGATACGAACGAAATTTAATCTTTGACGCGAATTACCTTTCTCTACTCGTTATATTCGTTTTATACCGATCGATATCTCAATTTTGATTAGTTTCGCCTTCACGTATGACCAAGAAATGTCAAGGATTCTCGTAGAAATAAACTTTCAACACCTGTGATTCAACATCATCGATCGTCTTCGCGTGAAAATTCAATATTTAAGAAACACGATAACGCTGCACTAGAAACGCGAAAGCTTTGCTACATGATGTAACTTTCTTCAGTAAATAACGCACGCTTAATGCGCAGATCAATATCGCACTTTAAACCTCAAACATTATGAAAGAGAATTAATCAAAGTTTTATTTCGTTACCGATCTCTTCTAGTATACATGTGTAAAAATATTCCTACTGATTTCAAGCGCCTCTCAATCGTAGCGACAAATCACAGAATCGTTGGAATTTACGCGATAACTGCACTGTCGAAATCGAACCCACATCGATTGTTTGAAGATGCACACAAAGCAGGTGCGCGTGTCGCTCATACTGTGCACGCAAAACGCGCATACGTGCACGAGCGTTGCACCGAAGTCACTGCAACAGTCGCGGACCGCTTGTCCCGCTTGCGGGAACGAGTGCGGAAACGCGCAAAGTCCGTACGAGGTGGAAGAGGGGCGGGGAAGAGGGAGGAAGGGAGAAAAAGAGAGAAGGAACAGGCGTGTGCACCGGCGCAACCCAAAACGAATGGTAGCAACCAGTGAATAGTTTTAAGGCGGCCAAACATGTTTCTAGGCGGGGGATTACGCACTTCGTATGCGTGTTTTCTGATCTACGGATTATATTTAGCCCGCCACTCCTTAGCCACTCCAGTATCTCTCGCCCTCTCCGCTCTCGCTTCCCGGCTCGTTCGCTTATGTCGCTAACGAGAGTCGCACGTGCGTCATATTTCGCGCCGAATCCTTGTACGTGTTGCATGTATCGATGCGCATGTAAAGCAATTCACACAGAGAGGGGGAGGGAGAAGGATAAAGAGAAAGAGAGGGGGGGAGAGAGAGAGAGAGAGAGATGCATGTATTCCATTTTTGTAATATCTTTAAGAAGGTACGAATTCGGACGTATGTTGTCCCTCTAATTATAATTTTATCAAGTTTACGGAATATTTCGTTAGTGTGTGTGTAACGAATATAAATTATACAATTAACCAAATGCACATATCTTAATTAAGAATAAATAAAATAATTGTAATAAAATAACGGCTACCAAATGTGTTAATAGAGGTGAAAATATTTAAACATGTGAAAAAGAGAATGTTATAGATATCCAAGTTGTTAAACACAGTTCTCTTTCATTGGCATATCCTATCTTTTTTAAAAGTTCTTATCGAGCGTACGTAGTATAAATAACCAGAATAAATCAAGCACTGTTTCATGCTAAGCAAACGTTGTTATCATCAAAAATACAATACATGACGTCTTGTGATAAGAATCCAACGTGATAATAGAAAGAATTGAAATTCTAGTGACTGGGTGCATTTCTATGTGTAGGTAAACGTTTTACGAAATTATATGAACTTTTTGTAAAATTTTGAGCTCACTTAACTGCACGGGTGGCTCCAATCGAAGGTCGCATTCATTGAAAAGTATAGTTCTACATTTTTTGTTATTTTTCTAGTGGAATAACGAGTGAAATGTAGATTTAATACGAAGCAAAAACGGTGGAGAAATTGTCATCGCGTGCATTATGACATTATCAAAGAAGCTATGGTGGCAATGTATGTAATAATTACCCTGGTGAAAATTTTTCTCAGAATTTTTCATATAATTTTTTAGAATTTCTATATAATTTTTCAGAATTTCTATATAATTTTTTGGAATTTTTATATAATTTTATAACTTCTTCACATTTTTTATACGAATTGGAACATTTCTCAGAAAATCTACATCTTTTCTCAGAATTTTTCATATATATTAATTATGAAATATCGTAAGATTTCTAAGATTTTTGTAAGTATAATTTCTGATGAAATATTATAAAATCTAAAAAAAATTTAAAAATATTTTTTTAAAATTATGGGATGAGAAATTTCAGAATATTTTAGAATTTACTTGTATGAAAAATTCTGAGAGAAGATGTAAACTTTTCATATATTTTCGAGTATTTTTGAAAAATGTTCCAATTCGTATAAAAGTTATAAGAAAAATTTTCACCTGGGTAGTATCACACGTAACTAGTTTCCAAAAAGTATTGGGCGGAGACCATTAAGACATTAAGGGTATCAGATAGCGACAATAAATCGTGCGAAAAATGCCGAGAAAGTAGTGTTACAGGAAACACGTTAGTCTAGGAAAATCGTTTATGTAAAATTAATAGAGCAATCAACTTTCACACGTGAAATTGTTGCAACAGAGACAAAAGAACAAGAGAATAACAGATTTCAACTTATTAAGAGCCATGTATTCTGGTATACACAATTTTTGATAGAGACTGAAAACTATCTTTCCCTGTTCCTGTGCTTTTCAATTGTGCATTCTTGAATCACTAATAAGTAATCAAATTTACAATCTTATAAATAATAGAACTAACGTTTATTACGTATATACGTATGTATCCTCTTTTAACAATACAGAAAAATACATTGAAATTGTAACAAATAACATCCGCGAAAATTGTGTGTCAAGGTCGTTGTGGAAAATAACATCGACATCAGGTGTGATAACGAAAAGTGATTTTATGTAACATTGCAACGTACCGAGCACGAAGTGAGAAAAAGACGTGAAAGCAAGAAGAAAAGTAATGTTCCTGCTGTTGTTTTAAATATTACGTAATTGTACTTGGACTATCATTGCAACAGAAAATTATTCGCGAATGCAATTCATCTCAAATTGATTCATCTCAATGCTAACCAAATATGACTTTCGCAAGTTTTGCAATATTTTAAATTACGACGATGTCGAGATAATGTCGCGTACATCAACAACGTCCTTATCACCTGCGTGACACATGCAGTTGTACGCATTGCATATTTCTTTCCTTTATATAACAGTTGAATCCGTAAGAAAATATTTTTCGGCAAACTATTTTTTGTTACGTTTTAAACAATCTTTGATAAATATTATTTGATTTATCAAGATTTTCATGAAATCGAACGATTGATTTCGGTAAAAGTTACATCGCAAAATATATAAATGTTTGTGTAGACCCATGAAAATAACGCTTAATCCATGTGAAATATTTACAGTTAATTCTTGGGAAAATTTGCTTTAGAAAACCTTTAAAATTTAAAACTTACTGTAGAAAAATCTAAAGAGAAAACTTACAAGAAAGATGGACACTTTAAACATTTATTTAATGTAATCTTAAAACTTATTTAAAATTTACGTAAAATTTATTTTAAAAAACTAAAAGAAACTTAAAAATTATGAAGAATAAATATCAACAATTTTACAGATTTTCTTTAAAATAATAATTGTAAAATCTTTTATTTTTTCAAAATAATTGTAAAGAATTTGCTTAAATTTGAAAGTAAGCCTTCATTTATAAGAAAGTTCACCATCAAAAAATTATTTCATAAGAACGCGAATGAAAAATCTCATAATGCTATATCTTTTTTCATTCTTGTATCGATCTTAGAAGAAAATTGCAAACCGTAGCGTCTTAGTGGCAGTGTCACGTACTATTTGCGGGTCATCTTACAATTAGCCTCACTTAGCCTTACTTTAAAACTTACAGCACTTTAAAAACTCTAAATGCAATGGAAATGATAAAATCTTCAGTTTTTCTAAGATTACTTTAAAGTCAGCCTTGAAATTTAGATCATGATTAGATTTGCCTTTATACACACTTTAAATTATCTCAAAAATTTTTAAGTAATAATAATAATAACTAAACTCTTAATTACTTTTAAAAACCTTAATTTCAATTAAAGTCAATTTTCCCAAGAAAGTTCATTTAGAGAGCAAAGCGTTATCATACACACCTTCAGTAAATAGTATAGATACTCCAATAAGATCTTTCGTAAATTTTTTTCGCGTTAATTTTTATAGTTTGTCAAATGATATCCCGATATGACCAAAACCGCGCTGCGTCAGTGTAAATTTAACTCAAAATTGCGAATCCATAAGTCCAATTCTGTACGGGGAAATAGTGGAGATAAAACCTGTGGATGAATTCATCGAATCATCCTACTGATCTCCTTCCATGTTTTTCTACATCTACTACAGGCCACTTTCTCGCGAAATCTCCGCATTCCGTCTTATGACAATACAACTCTCTACTTGTCGAGCTAGAAATTAGGGTAAAATCGCCTACTATGGGATAGACTCCTAATATGAGGCGTCGTCTACAATACACGGAGTAAGAAGTAAGAGTAAGAAATTGACCAATCACAGTCGAATGTGAGAAGAATAATCGACTGTGATTGGTCAA
>NW_017300169.1:2300887-2306025 GCF_001594075.2 Trachymyrmex cornetzi | reverse complement strand
CTCCGTATATTGTAGACGACGCCTGAGATAGCGGGGTTTCTGCTAAATTAATAAACGTATGTGGTTGGTTCTATCCTGAACTTTTTACTCTTAGAGTAAAACCTGTTTAGTAGAAAATTCATTATCAGATCATGCGTGTAGTCGTTGCAAAGAAAGATTTGTGAAATTGGATGTTGTCAAATTTTATTGAGGTTTTATAATCTTTAAATCTTGTTTTACTATATAAAAATAAATAGTTGGTAATAAAGTACGCGTACAGTGATAGAGTAAGATCGTATTGGTAGGAAAATACATAATATTGATTGTTTAATTGTAAAGATTGGATTTGGTGAAACCGCAAGAAGTCGTAATGAGATACTCAGGATATTCCTAACTAATATGAGAGCATCTAAACACAATTCAGTATTCCAAAGTGTACTATCGAACGATATGTTAAAAATGATGATTCTATTATTGTCAAGATTTAATACACACACATCACAAAATTATATAATTATTATGTATAACATTTAAATTTTTTGTTCCTACTTTTATGTAATATAATAAAAGCGTGTATATAAAACACTTATCTTTATTTTTTCCTATTATGGAATATCACCTTATATAAGGAAATCCTTGTGTCTCATATTAGGAATCCTTTTTTTGAAATCGGCACTTTTGATACAAAATTTCATACAACAAAGTATAGTTATTATCGATTGCTAAATTTTGGCGATAAAACTTAAATATATTTCCCATAAATTTGACATGAAGGTAGAAGTTAAGGTTACAAATTAAATAAATTACAAGCCTTTAAAGAAGGTATCTCATAATAGGCGACTTTACCCTATTCAAAGAGTCAAGATGAAGCTTAAATTAATGAAATCACATGATCATCAAATTGGTACCAGTCTGCAGAAGGGACCACAATTCCAAAATAAGAAGTTTTAATTTTTTTCGTATTAGATTGCGGATCGAGACATAAAATTAAATAAAAATTTTGTAGCACTAACAATAAGACAATTTCAAATTAATCAGAAATAAAATCCTGTTATTTCTCTCCTGTTATTTATTACTTTATATTCACTACTTGCACGAAGACACCTCGCAGAAGAAATGCGACTTCGGAAATATAATTCGTATACATATGTGTACGAGCGTTTTTCGTGACATATGACGTATGTACTTCCACATAACGGATTTCGAACACGTGTCGCATATCCGGCATATCGAGAAAAGAAGCCGAATACAGTGCACCGCTAATACAACAGTGCGTATCGTGTTTTTTCTACTACAACACGTCATGGAGTTTTTTGTAAATTTTTTTCTATATTTCCACTCTATCGAAACATTGCTTCTAAGACTTTATTCTTTAATGTTTCATAAAATCTCTTATTTCCGGTTTTATACGAGTTGTGGGATTTTCCTTAGATACTGTTATACTTAAGGATATTGAAAGGGAAAAAAAAACATTTTCTACTATACATTCATATTACATACTTTGTGTTTACTTACGTGGGAGTTTTGCTGGGACTTGGGACATGCACGAATCCAACCAGGGAGCCAATGATACGAGGCCGGAAACATTGTAACATCGTATTGATGTAACGCACACCCATTAACACAATCGTGTTAACTTTGTACCGATAATTGTCGAAAAGTATTAAAATAACGGAGCGAGCAGTCTTCTTCAACTTTCGACTCGTCTCGCAATTACACTTCTTTTCAGTTTCTACTCTTTAACTTTAATCTAATCTCCAAGATATTAATTAGATCACAATTAATAAGAATCGAAACACGTAATTCTTGACCGAGATAATCTCTGAGTGATACAGTTCAACGATTTCGATTGATAGAGCAATATTATAAATAGCCATTGGAAAACTTGGATGTTTTACGCGAGCTGAAGATAAAAATTGACTGATGATAATGCGGTGTCCGCGAATAAAATTGTTGTTGCTTATCGCTTATTATTAATCATTACGTTATCTTATTTGACAAATTTCTCCAAGATGTCCCTCTCTCAAATTTTAGTCGGCTCTAATTGTAAGTAATTCTAGAGCGGATTGAAATACGAATCCTTTTATATATATTCCACACTTTACAATACACATTTAGGCATTAATATTCGATATCAACCCTGTATATGTCCTATGTAAGTACGAATTGACCTTTGACGAATCATAATTTAGCGAATTTTAAAATTAATTCTTCTTTAATATGTTCGTTTATGGTATGACCTGTTTCTTTCTCTATTTCGTAACGCGTATTCGCGTAAAAGTTTTAAACATAAAGTATGATTTCGAAAAGCGTTCTCTTTTTTTGTGGACCATGAAATAAGGAATGACCGGCTAAACATAGAAGGTGGTTAACTGATGTATGGAAAACTTATTTGCGATAGGTGCTTCTATTTGCGATCAATTTAGTTTTGTCTAAATGTTCGGAATTCGAAGAGAGAGAGAGAGAGAGAAAAGAAGCAATAAACGTTATCCTTGGATATAATTTCACGCCATAAACCTGTTGTCCCGCGGAATAGTGCGGAATAGTGCGTAAGCATACCACGCGCAAAAACGCACGCAGGAAATTATGCCCCGTTACATCGTTCGGTAAAGCGTTGGTCTTTGCGCAAGGCGCACGCGCTTCGTCACCCACTTTGTCATTGGATTTCTCGACAAATTTCAAGTCAGCTTTTTTTTATTTGGCGAGAGAATTATAAATAAATATATAACTTTACTTGAGATTATATATTTACCTTCAAAAAATTATACTCAAGAAACGCGTCGTGATAAAAGTGTCTTGAAATTTAAATAAAAAGAGAAAGATTGAAATCAGACTTTAAAATAAAACATGGCGATGTTAATCATCCTATCGGTGGTATCGATATAGATAACATTAATGAGTTTTCGTTGTTCAAATGCGTACACGTATAAAGTCATTTCCTCTCACGACGCAAAGAGATCACACGTGTGCGAATCGTTACGTGTTCTACGTCAATAAGAGTCTTTAACTAGTGATAAATATTCACTTCGTTAATATCAGTTAATATCTGTGAAATTGCATCCAAAGTAGCTTTTATTCCCAACTAAAATTAAATTTTTTGCAATGTGTCGATAAATTACAATTTGTCCAAATGGTAAAACAAGTTTTTTTTCTTAGTTATGGTAAAACTTAGTTATGGTAAAAGTTGTTTTTCTTAAAACAAAAATCTCTCAAAAGCTATTTGAAGCAAATATTGAAACTAGTTTTTGATAAAGAACGAAAAAAGACTCAATTAATTTGCACGGATCAGTCTTTTCAGTTGATCGATATTTATCATTAAGTAATCGATACAACGATATCGCGTAGCGGTTCTGTAACCGGACCGCTGACGGGGCTAACCGGAAGCGTCTACCGGAACCGGTATCTCCTTTACCGCGCCATTCGCCATCGAGCTGTGAATGTAAAAAGTAGGTACATGCGCGCAAAAATACACGCTTTAAATGTACAATAAAAGTAATAATTATTGTTAGGGGTAATAACTTTTGTGCAAAAAAAGAGTCGGTGCCCGTTTGAAGCAGATTTGTCTTGGATCTGTCGTTTTTACTTTCAATTGTACCACTATTAAAACTCTGTATAATTTCATTTAATTTGTAATTATGTCTAACTTAGGTGGTGTATTAATAAATATATCTACCATCGAATTCGAAATATAGTAGATTTCGCGAGATCCAGATAAATCTATTAATTTTTGGATCTGTATAAGAGTCCTATCGGATCAACAGAAAAGTGTTACAGTGTTGAATTTTCGGATTAAAACCCTAAAATGTACTTTAAGTGACCAGAAAACAGCGAATACGCGTTATCAAAATTATAATTCTGCAATAGTAATTACAGATATACGTCGGTGGAGAAGCATGTCCGTCGATCGGCAACCTTTACGAGGTGAAAAATTATAGCAACGCATTCGCTCGATCCGATGCCTTCGGCGTAATGAAAGGCTGGTTTGCCATTCGATCGTTTTTCTCGCATTTTCTCACATTTGGCGATCGTACCATGCAGAACTGTAGTACATATAACAACAGTTCATAGAGAGTGTACCTTTGAATATTATTTAAAACGTAATATATACGCTTAGAGAAGAATACACTATATTTTAATAAATATTTAGTTGGCAGTATATATTCAACTAAATATTTATTAAAATTGACTATATTTTTTCTCAGTGTATTATGTAAATAAATATATGTATCAGATGTTAAACTTAATTCCTGCCGTTTTTCGTCTTCAAAATTGATTTGTTTCGAAGGGAAAATGAATGAATACCTCAATCAAAGTAATTTCCTCCATTTTCTACTTTATTACTAATTAATAATATTTTATTAATAATACTTTGATTAAGGTATTTGCCTTCGAAACAAATCAATTTTGCCGACGAAAAACGGCAGGAATTAAGTTTAACATCTATATAGATCTATATTATATATTTAAGTTTAACATCTATATAGATCTATATTATATATTGTATATGGATATAATATGTATTTATATGTGTTTGATAATTAACGATAAGACTCTCACATAGTAGCAGAATAAACTAAACTCAGTCGAAAAGTCCTCTATCATTTTGTAATTTTCGTAATAATTAACAAGATATTAATTACTAAAAATCGTCGAATATTGGTTTTCAATAAGTTTTTTCTCAAATACTATCAACTTTACAGAAAAACAGCAAGAGACAAAAATTGTTTGTTTTTTTCTCATAAAGTTCTGAGAATTTTTTCAGAATTTTTTTATAGCGTATTTTCTCATATTGATAAAAATAGTTGTCAATAAGAAAATGCAATAGTAAAAAGTTTTTAAAAAATTCTGAAAAAATTCTTAAAGCTCTATGAGAAAAAAAATCAATTTTTTCTATTTTTCTGTAAAATTTTGATAGTACTTAAGTCAAAAATTATTGAAAACCAATATTCGGAAATTTTTAGTAATTAATATTTTGTTAACTATTGCGAAAATTGCAAAATGATAGAGGACTTTTCGACTCATGTCAGTTTAGTCCATTCTGCCGTTATGCGAGAATTTTATCGTTATTTATCAAACACCTTGTATATACGGATATGGAAATGAAAACGGAAAGATGGAAAGACGGGAAGATGGAGATAGATATATATGTGTGTGTGTGT
>NW_017300169.1:2243950-2300767 GCF_001594075.2 Trachymyrmex cornetzi | reverse complement strand
TTTCGGAAATAATTGTTTGCTTCCATACTTTTTCCCCACCCTGTATATAATGACGTTATGACTCCAAGTACGGATGTATAATAAACCACAATCTTTTCTAAATGTAGCACATATATTTCGCGATTTTCGCGTTTCATCGCGAGGAAAGATTCGTAAATATTTCGCTATCATCAGATGGCATATATACGATAAGCAATATAAAATATAAATCGATAAAGAGAGAAAAATGTTGAATCATGATGGAAAAAGAATATTACAACGCATCGACATTGTTTGGTGATAAATTTTTAATGCTTCGGTTAAAGCTTTTGCATTGTGCTAGATATTATATTTATTGAAACTATGGATCATTATATAGATATAAATACACTTTGCACTAATTGTAAGAAATATAATCAAAGCAGACATTTAAAAACAAAAAACAAAAACAAAATCTACTTGAACGAGTTAGAATAGAGCCCACTGCTTTTTCTACAAAAAATTTTATTTGTAGAGAGGAAGATCACCGATATCGACATAACACTTTGTTTATAATGCTGACGATTAACTATCTATATCAAGTATCACCACATGACTTTAATCGCTGAATCTACAGAATTTTTTAACTTTTATGCTTATTGAGGATTCTGATAAATATGACAAAGGTATTTTATATGATCTGTCAAAAATTTAATTTATCATAAATATTATTACATTGCTTGGCGAATAGTACTGTTCATTAGTAACAATTGTCACGTAACATGCGAAAGGATTGTGTAACACTCAAGCGAGTTGGAAAATCCATTATTTATTTAAATGTATGTACATACATTTTATGAAAAAATGTGTTACACCGTTCATTTTTCATTAAATTGAGTTTCTTCTTTCAAATTGCTCTCTCTGCAAAGTATCGATTTCTAATTAAATTGGCTTTAAAAGACAATGGCAAAATCAATCACACTTAATCGATATTATAACTTGAATCTTAATATAATTAAGATAGTTTTTCTGTAATTCAAACCATGCATAAAAATAAGTCTCAAACATCGAGATATACTTCCTCTCGAAAGATTCCGACAAACAAGTAAGCGATGAAAATTTTCTGTACCGTTGCTGTTTGTTATAGTGTGCAATGTGTTTACCTATAATTTGACACGCTAGACACCCGGTATCTCGTCAACATTTTCCGCGCTTAAGTGCAGAATTGCATTCGTGTTGGTCGCAAGATCGGACGTAACGGCTGTACCGGCTGTACAGCGTGTAAAGTTCAGCGGCAAAGTTTTGCTTCGTGGCAATTTTATTCGATTATATAATTATATCGATTAAGCCTTCAGATGGATCGGGGATGAGAAAAAACGAGAGAGAGAGAGAAAGAGAGAGAAAGGCTGAAAGATACGAATAGTCTCACAGACAATCCTTTCCTCCATATAACATATGTATATATGATCGGTAACATCTTTTAACATGAAATAAAGAAAATGAAACAAGTGCATGAGATCATGAAGAAAGAAAAAAAAAACATACATTTTTCGTCATTTAAAATATATACAATAATATTATATCTATAATATATATCTATATAATAATAATTTACGTCAATTGGATGAATATCTAATAAAATTCACCATTTCATTATGGAATCAGTAAGTTAATGTACAATTTATCAAAGGGCCAACATAACGGGAGTCTGAAATAATTTCGTTACGCCCGCGCTCGCAGATTTCCATACCATAAGAACGGTAATAAGTATCGATGCGGTAAACCGAGATCCATTGGATCGCAACAGAGAGCCCCTCAGGGGTGAAAGTCTTATGTCAGAGACATACATCTTATTATGCCGGACAAGCGCGTGATCCACGCAGCGGAACGGATTCCGCTCCCACGGAAAGTCCGGGAACGTACTCCCATCAAGATGGAAAGAGAGAAAAAAGATCCTCTCAATTTTGCGCGATAACATTGCACTTGCAGATGCACCTGCGATCGAAGAGCGCGCTCTCGAAAGTGATTAGAATGGTTCCCATAACGATAATCACTACACGCCGGTTCATGTTTTAAATAGCTTTGATATAAGAATAGTAGCACGATTCAACTCCTTTCTATTACATTCTCTATTTAATCATATGCATTAAACGTTACATTAAAATTTTTGCTATTGCACTGTAAAAAATTTTTGTGTAAAATTACAACTATTATAGTGGGTAATTTTGAGACTACTATAATAAAGTTGTAAACGTTCATGCGTTTGTAAATTTGCAATATGCAAATAAAAATAATTTCTTGGTTTGTAACTAAGCAGATTGTGGAACTACAATTGATAGGATGGGCGGAATAAAGGCCTAGTTACAAAATCTTGATATTAATATAAATTAAAATAACTTGCTACTTTTTTATTATACACAAATAGGTACAATATTAAATGAATTTATGTAATGTCTTTAAGAAGTTACATGTTACAATACTTCTGTATTACGATCAATATTATCATGAAAAAGCTAATTGTCGGAAAAAGGACCTAAGAAGAATTATGCCTTTATTCCGTCAATTCCCTCAATTACAATGTGAATGTGTAGTTATAGGATAACATGATAATACATTTCACACTATATATTGTTATACATTTAACAACAATACTGCAAAAAATTACTGTTATATTACGTAATATTATTAAAATTTGGATAATTACAGAAAATATTCAAAATATCGTACTGTTTACGTAATTTTCCATATAAAATAAGATATATTTACACAATAAAAGCAAATTTACGTAATTTTTGTGGAATTAAATAATTTCTGTAAAATTGTATGATTTTTTATATTTACAGGACTAATCATGTAATTTTTACATCTATAGTATTATATGTGTAAATTTACGGAATTTTTTTACAGTGTAATTTTATTAGCAACTGTTTGAGTCATATACAATATTGTACTTTGTATCGTATATTATTAAAATATTAATAATACATTTTTGTTATTAATGCTAATTTATATTGATTTTGACTTGATTCTCTATTAATACAGGCAATTCGATTATTTCTTTAAAACAGTTTCCTAGTATTTATTAAGATTAATATATCTTTAATATACATATAATTTATTATGTGAAATACATTTAGAAAATAATTTATATATTATAGCATTGTTTGTGCAACGTTTAATGTCAGATATCAATGTTTCAGCGCTATTCCGTTAACAAATCTCTACAGATAATTTTATCGATGTAACATCCAATAATATCGCAATCAATCGATACAAATGTACTTTGTTCTTTCGAACGAACAAACAAGTTGCGACATAGACAGGCAATAATTATTAATTTATTCGGTGGTCATTACAAACGAAAAAGAAACCCGAAAATTTTACGCTCTCTTAAAAATGAACCGGGCGAAGGCAAACTTGTTAATTATTCAATAATGCTTTCGCCCACCTTGATAGAAAAAAAAAAAGAAAAGAAAATACGAGAGAGAAACGTACGTATTTGAGTCTCATAAATATCGGCAGATGCATTAACGAGATATGATGATTTTCGACCTTGTAACACATCACCTTTTGTCTTTTTCTACGACGTACACATTATTATTATTACTGTCCTGTGGTAAATTCTGCCGGCTACGGTGAACGCGGACGTTTGACCGAGATTATATTCACGTTTCCAAAGAGAAAAGCAGGGAAGGGGAGAGAGAAAGAGAGGGAATAAAAAAGAAAACAAAAAATAAAGATACACATATAAGACACGTGCTGGAGCAAGTGTCGATTAGAGAGCGCGATCAATTTCGCTGGCAGCTATATTGCTCCTTTTTTAATTGATATTATGGAGATTTGGAAGTATGCCGAATACACGTAGTCAGCAGACGGTATTATTCGCGTTGCAACCATTCGCGGAAACGCTGGGCTCGAAACGTATATTGATACAATTGTTGCATGACGATATAATTATCCGGCGTTAGTCATTCGTGGATAATAACTGATCGACCGGCTACAATTGGATTTGTATCGCAATTATGCCGATACGCATCGGCGATACATCATTATTACTAGACGCGGAACTGCGATTTTGCCGGGTTCGTGAGGCTAGAGTGAAAGCACGTCGTTATACATAGATGTACCGCTTTTACCGCAGCCGTGGAGTTTCTCGCTTCGCGCAGAAGCGCATCTATGGGCGCATAGGCGCACAGGCAAGTGCATAGAAGCGCAGACGCTCATAGGCGTAGCCTATAATAAGCCGTGTTGTAATTGCATATATGAAACATGGATGACGCTGTCGCATTTTTTTGATCCGATTAATAGATATTTTTAACTAGTTGCGTTATTTACCGCCGTCGACTTCCTTGCACGAGATAGATTGTGGAAAACTTATCGCGTGATTTATTAACTTTCAATTGAAAGTTTTGTTCATCATCTATGTGTGTGTTATACGATGATATGCGAGCGTATTGTTCATTATCTGGTGCTGACTGTGATAATTAAAAACGGCCACAGATAAAACAGAGAAGTATGTACATATATATGTGTGTGCATCACACGCACTTACCGCGTACTTGTCCTTGTAAAAGAGCGAACTCGTCGACATAGTGCCTCGACCGATGCTCACGATACCCGCTTCAAATCGAAGGTCACGTCGTCCTGTTCATCGTCATTACCGTCATCCACACCTTTTTTCTTTCCAATCCGGAAATACTCGTTGCACTCACATTTGACACAGGGACGATACCTAGTCCCTATCGTTGCACAAAGCTGACAGGATAGAAAAAACACAAGATTTAACGTTTGGTTTAACGTCGCGTTGCGTTTAATACTTTCATCTCTTTGAACTTTGTACGTATTTTATGTATTCGAATAATACATGAAATGTAACAAATTCTAGAGATACTTTAACTCTCTTGTATCTCTCTTTTTCGTATTTTTTAATATAGTGTATCTCGGAGAGAAAAAACGTTAATTCAAAAATTTCTATATTCAATATTTCTGCGTTACAATTGTTATCTTCGTTATCAATTACGAAAGTTTAATTTAAAAAATATATATATGTATATAGTAACGTGAATAACGGTATATAATGTATATAATAATAATAATTAGAAACACGTTGTATCACATTTTCTCAATCCATAAATATTATCTATTCCATTCTTATCTTTATTTTATAACTTAAAATCTGTGTTCCCGTGCAAACATATACGCCTTATGAAAACAGACATTTTCTTGAGAGTATCTCTTCTTTCAAAGCGCGCGATAAATCCGTTCTGTATTCCCTAGCAGTTTCCTAATTCCTATAAATTAATTGTTCTCTAATATCGCTTTCAATTCACACTATTTTGCGTATTGTATAACTTACATATGCTCTCTTATCATATTTCTACCTTCGTGAGAAGATTTTGTATTACGCGAAAAAACGTGCGTATACATACGTCGTACTTGTATCGAGAAGCCGCGCGACTGCACCGTGTCGCGTCGCACCGAGTCGCGCCGCGTCGCGTCGCACGATCGATCGATCGATCACGATACAGGGATCAGGGCGCGCCTTTTCACGTTCTCTTACGTTGCGTGTCACTCGCGCGCGCCCACGCATGCATATACGTACGCACGCACGCACGCACGCATGCACGATAACGAAAAGAGCGGACGCGCGCGGCGGATGGCAAATCGCACCTGAATCGAGCCTGCAGGAGAAAGAAACTGTTGTACTCGCGTCCGCGTGTCCAGTTAGTTCGCGGTAGAAGAATGGCTCCCCACCGGATCTCTTCTCCCCGTGCCCCCTCCTCAACGTATGACCTACAATCTGTACAACTCTGACTTAAACCGCTTTGTTTCTATCCCTGCCGATATTTGTGCGTGATGTTTGCTGCAATTTACGCGCACGCACGCACGCACATTTATTTATTTATAAATATATCAAATAATTTTTTAATTAGGCTCTAATAAATAAATCGAACAAATAAAATAAGTCTTTCGAAGCTAACACAAGATGTTAACGTGTATATATAAGTATTCTTTATTAAAATAGACAAAATTATATAGACGTTTCGATTCTCTTGAGTATAATCAAAATTTTCTATCTTAAAATTAATATATTCGCGGATAAGACGTCGCAATAACATTTATTTACGCGCATGTATACAAGGTGTATCTTAAAAAGTGCTCACTAATCATATAGTGCTGATATATTTCTAATAAAAAATTGAATCGAAAATTCCTCTACCATTTTACAATTTTCGCAATTTTTTTTTTTTTTAGTTATCCGGTGAGCAGAATGTATAAAATCGGCACGTAAGCCAACTTCAAAATTTTAAGAATTCTTTAAAAATATCTTTAAGATAAGTATTTCATAAAAACCTTGAAAGATATTTTAAAGTTATCTTAGGCCGAAATCAGACTACGCATTGAAGATTGAGAGACTGAAATTTGATCAATCAAAACAATAAGAACTATTCATTTGTCCTCACTTTGGTGAGGAAAGAATTCTGATCAAATTTCAATTTTTAATTTTCAATCTCAATTTTCAATGCGTAGTCTGATTCTGGCCTTATGTCAATTTTACCCGCATATTTATGACAATCTTTAGAAATTAATATCTCGTTAACTATTGTAAAAATTGCAGTATAGCTCGGAACTTTTCGACTCAGTTTTCGATCAAGAATAATACTATATAATTAGAAGGTGTTTTTTAAGATACACTCTGTATATATATAAACGTGTTTTTGATATGTGCTGATTTATTGCGAAATCGCCGTTTTCTTTTCTTATCGCTATGGATCTTCTCAAGCAGCCTTTTCTAACTAGTTCACATTACGCATGTTCGTTTTAGCTACGAACTTTTGCACCGGTTCATCTTTTTTCCTTTTCTCTCCAAGGGAAAAGAAGAGGAAGAAAGATGAACCGGTGGAAAAGTTCAGCTAAAAAGAACGGGCCTATTTATAATACAATTAATTCGTTACACGTTCTTTCGCGGCGAGAAGAATGAAATAGATACACGAAACATTTTGCGTTACTGTAAGAAATAAACTTGTAAAATAATAAATTTATTAAATCACATCGTGAAGAAAACAGCAACGTGCTTTTAAAATATTTTTCCTGTATGTTTAGGTAGATAAATCGCGGAGAGCAAAACGCAGATTGGCAAGCTGCCAATCGAGTCACATCGATTGAAAGTTTCATGAGAATAAACGATACGAGATCTCGAAGTGGCGCGAACGCCGAACAATCTAGAATCTCGAATCGGGTTCGCCGAGCGGCCACGGGCGGCGCTCGGCGCGCGGCGGTGCCAGCGTGAGTGAGAGCGCTACGTGCGCTGTGTGTTTGTTTCATTCTCGTTGCAAGCGAAGCTGTTGGAAGCATGACGCAAGAAAGCCAGTAAGTATTCCAGGATTGACATAAATTGGCGTGGTGGTTCGCATCGTCAGGTCCGATGACGAGCTCCGCGGCCGCGTGTCCGCGTATAGCCACGAATAACTGTCGCGGTTGTATAAATGCCGCCCCGTGCTTTCCGTAGCATCGCCATGTTGATGAGACGGTTTTATTGATTCTCCAAGTTTCTCGACCGAGATACGACCTAACCGCATGGCGGCAATCTTTCTTTCAAACAAAAATGCCTGACGCGCTTATTCGCTCGCGTTAATCTCCGTCTCGCGTCGTCGTATCCTTTTCGCTTTTCTCTCCTCCGCCTCTTTCGTACGAATCGAAACGATGTCGCACCGGACAACGGCAGGGACCAACGATTCGCTTCTTCGAAATACTCGCATTTTCGTTTTGCAACGGTTAACGCGATAAGCGAATCTCTTCGCGTCGCTGCGCCGCATGATATCGTATGTTGCGCATATCAGCGCACTTACGACTCGAATAAATCACGATACGTCGCAAGCTAGCATTGAGCTTTTGTCCCTAACCTATAAAGGTACAACAGGTCCTTTATGTACATAGAATACGCACTGTACACGTGGGAATTCGTTTATGTGGATTTTTCAGGATACTTAATACTCGAAATGGTAAATACGGGAGTTTCGAGTAGTGTTGGTTACTCTAAAAATTATGATATATTTTATTCGCACTAATATAATCTATATACTAGTATAATATATTACCTGCTCATTGTAGAACTCCGGTCAGAATTGAGAACGAGAGGTATATCAAAAGAAAAAAGTCGAATCTTTTCCGCGATCAAGTCTGAACATCTCAACTCAAATTTCAATTATTTAGATTATAGACTCATACACAATAACAGAATCTTTTTTTTACTTTTCTTTTTCAAATTGAAATATCTCTTTATATCTAGTTCTTGTTTAGTTAGAATAATTGAATATTTAAAATTTTTCGAGTTTTACCCTGATTGCATTCAGCAGAAAAAGCAACTTTGCAATTGTGTTCAAAATTGTTTTATATGATTAGTTTAGATCCATTAAAGAAGTACTTAAAGACAAGACCAATCATATTAAAGAATTTTGCTACAATTACAAAGCTGCTTCTGTTAAACACAGCCATTATATACATACATACATAATATTTTTCGTTCCTTTTTCGACTTTTAGGATACCTCCTCCCCCAGTCATGTGGGCTCAAAGAAAAGATATCTTATATGTTACTATCTGCTTAGAAGATTGTAAAGATCCTGTTATTGAAATTGAACCAGAAAAGATATACTTCAAAGGAGAGGGAGGTACAGATAAAAAAATGCATGAAATTACAATTAATCTGTACAAAGAAATTGAGCCCAGCAAAACCATCAAAAATTTGAAGGGCAGGACTTTTGAGTTGATTCTTGCTAAGAAAGAAGAGGGACCATATTGGCCACGATTAATTAAAGACAAAACAAAGGCTCACTGGTTAAAGAGCGATTTCAATAAATGGAAGGATGAGGACGATACTGACGAAGAAGGTAACCCGCCAGATTTAGAAGAGGTAAGAACAAATGTCACATGTATTAGCCAAAAATTATCAAGATATTGTCAATAATTGATACATATACTTTTTTCCCGATCTCGCAGATGATGCGACAGATGGGTGGTCTAAGCGGCTCGGGCGATAGCAAGCCAAATTTTGACGAGTTGGATGAATTAGGCGATAACGACGCTGATAGCGATGATGAAGATCTTCCCGATTTATATGACTAAAACGATAAAAATAATCACATCGATCAAGTAATTAATTACATTAAAGACAAATGGCAACCTAAGGATAGTGCACGAACGGGCAATATTTCAGTAGGCCTTGCTGTTTGTATCTTCAATTGCAAATTTGTTAAAATGACCGTGTTGCTAGTAGCAAACGGGGCGCGTAAACTGGACTGAAAAAAAAAAAGAAAACTGTAAAGATGCAGTGCGGCAACAGTCGATGAACAGTAATACAGCTCTCGAAGGTCCTCCGCAGGTCTCTCCCCTCTATTAGCCACTAGTTCATATACTAAGTTGTAATGGACAAGCTTTTTTAATAATGTACTATGTAAAGTAACACAAAGAAGATAAGAACAAAAAAGAAATGAAAATAACCAAAATTATGTATGGAATTATTCATTTTGGAAAATCCTGCAAAGTAAATTGGCATCACATGAAAATGTTATATGTTGTCTGAGAAAAATATCGATACTTTATTTACTCTGTTTCTGTCGATTGAATCGTTCCGTCTAACACTCCATCCCTATCGATGTATCCCTGTTCTTCGTGAATGTGACCGAGAAGGAAACTCGAGGATGTTAAAAGCAACATATTGTGAAATGTATAGATGTTTATATATTTAAAATATAAATTGTAAACTCTTGTAACGATTATGGATGATTGAATTGTATTGCCAGACGATATATAGGTCAAGATGTAGTCACGACTGCTAGGCAATGTCGAGTATCGTATTATTTAACCAACGATACTAGACGCTCCGCGTAAAGCCAAATATCCGGCTGTTATGTCCATCGGTAAACTGCGAACCGTTGCAAATTCTTCAGCGGTGGCATAATACAATTTAGTTTGTGGATCCGTGTATCGTGCCTATAAATGAAATGCAATTTGTTTATTTAAATTAGTTTACCGCGCTTTACGAGCTTACAGCATCGAGGAAAAGCTTGATTAAACGTTGACTAGTTGATAAATATTACAGCAACCGTTTCTCTGGATTACTCACCGGCAATCCAGAAATATCAGAGTATTTTTTTGCAGGTTTAAAGCTCGGTGGTGCGTTGATGGAACTATCTGAAAACAAATTTAAATACTAAAATCTCTCTCTCTCTCTCTCTCTCTCTCTCTCTCTCTCTCTCTCTCTCTCTCTCTCTCTCTGTATTTAATACACGTCGCGAAACTATTTTGATCTTAGTCACGTGCAGATTATATGAAAATGTCTCGTTATGGTTTAAATATTTTTTCCGACTAATATGTATAAATGCAATGATGAGAGGAAATAAAAATTTTGTCACACTCGACGCATACAATGTTTTATTGCCGTTGGCCATGGTAACGAACGTTCTTGAGCCAAGACTTGTTTTAGCGATCGCCAAGTGCGTTTCTTCCCAGTGGTGCTAGTCTGTCGAAATTTTTGTTGAAACGAACGATTTTTAAATATGGGTTGCAGTTTTTTATTAGCCTCTCGATTATATATTTCCTCGCTTGCCATCTCTCGATATCTTCTAAAACAGAAGGGTTGTAACTAATAACCGAGTATACAATTTTTCTCAAATTTTAGAAAATTCCAGAAGGATTTTTATCGACAGAGCTGACTCGGAATAGAAGTCTATCATTGGAAAAAAATCTTTTATATTCATAATAAAAACAAAGAGTAATGAACTAAATTGTCGATAAATCTATTCTATATGATGAATTCTCATCGCTATCAACATCAGAATTATCAGGATACCTATTAAGAAACACGTCGGAATAAATTCCGATCGGAATTATTCCGTTTAACCCAGAAAACACAATAGAAATCTAGGGAATAATTGAATAATTCCGATTGGAATCCATTCCAAACACTTCGAAATTATGGATCCATAATAGGTACTCAGAGCTAGCTATTATAAGTTTCAAGCGAGAAGTATGTACCTAGAAAGAAGTTGGCACTCTTTATCATTCGTTACGAAAATTTAACAGATTTTACAATGTCAATAAAAATTATATTAACGAACGCTGTATACGCATACGTGGCTCGTAATGAGATATCGTTCCGACATTCTATCGGTTGTATATATTATAAATACCGTGAGTATATAATTACCTCCTGATAAGAAAATCTTGATTTATAAATTATCACTGTTTACATGATACTGTCAACAAGCTAGTGAGAGGTTAGGAATCTTGAATTAAACTTTAGATTATATACTTTATGGAGGTTCTACAATGAAACCGGTAATAAAAAATTTTTAGAGCCTTAAGCCTGTTTTACAATAGTCGCAAGTCGTAAGAATTGACCAATCACAGTTGAATATGACAAAAATAATTGACTATGATTGGTTAATTTCTAACGGATTATGACTTATCGTAGAATAGACTTTAAGCCTATTCTACAATTTTGTAAGCAGTTGTAAATGGTCGTAGTTGTGACAATTTATCAATCACAGTCGGATATTCTCCTCGTATTCAAGTGTGATCGGTCAATTCTTACAACTGCAACTACATTTACGCAATTGTAGATCGGATTTAAGCCTATTCTACAATTGCGTTAGCGTAGTTGTAAATGGTTGTAGTTGCAAGAATTGACCAATCATAGTCAAATATTCTTTTCGTGTTCAGCTGTGATTGGTGAATTTTTCAACTAAAGCACTCCAACTACGCTTACGCAATTGTAGAATAGGCTTTATGGCTGTTCTACAATGTGGTCGTCAGCTGTAAAGGTATATCCACACAATTTACATAGCCGCATAAACATATGTATAAAGAGAATTATCCAGTCGTATTTCTATCACAAATATGTACATACGTAAAATATAATTGGGTGGAGCCACCATGGGTGGGGTATTATTTGTTCACCTTGGTGTGCGCGCGAAGGTCAGAGTAGGTTGGATTACATAGGTTCGAATAGGTCAAAGAATCGAGTTCAAACTTCGATTTGTGTTCGACGAAAAAAAAGATTAGTTGCAGCTCGCACGTTGCATAAGTATCAGTTGTCACGAGGCGTACAGACGAGACAAACGATGGGACGCAAATTCTTTGTTGGCGGTAACTGGAAGATGAACGGCACAAAGAACGAGATCGGTGACATCATCGCGTTCCTGAAAACTGGTCCACTCGATCCTAATGCTGGTACGTGCCAGTCACCCTGTACAGAACGTTTCTCGTATTGCAAAAATCAACACCTGTATTATTTACAAAAATTTTATTCAAATTGCAATCGCAAATTTACGAACGCGGTAAAATTCAATCGAGTAAAAAAAAACTAATAAAATATATATAATTATAAAATAAAAAAAAAGTAAAATGAATATTTAAAATTCCAAAATTTTGTCAAGTTACCTTCAGATATTTACATCCAAGGATCTAATAGCAATGTTCTATGATTACATAATGTATCATTTCGTTCCATTTCTATATTCAAGTTCTTTAGTCTTTCTTGGTATGGACAGTCTGTTTTTAATTGAAAGAATAATGTTGTATTTTTTGTAATTTATAGAGGTTGTAGTTGGCGTTCCAGCGATATATCTTACGTATGTGACTTCCATCGTTCCTGGCAATGTTAGTGTCAGTGCGCAGAATACGTACAAAGTTGCTAAAGGAGCATTTACTGGTGAAATTAGTCCAGCTATGCTTCTGGATAATGGCATTCCCTGGGTAATTCTTGGCCACTCAGAGCGTCGAAACGTTTTCGGCGAAACGGACGAATTAATTGCAGAGAAAGTTGCACATGCTTTAGAAACTGGATTGAAAGTAAATATAAAAATAAATATTATATTTTATTAAATATATATACACACATATATATATATATATATATATATATATGCATGGTCAGAGTATTGACATAAATTATACGTAGAAAAATAACGCGCATAATGCAACATGATTAATTACAATAAAAGCAAGAGAGAAAAAAATATTTTTTGACATTTTCAGGTGATTGCATGTATAGGCGAGAAATTGGAAGAACGCGAAGCAGGAAAGACCGAAGAAGTAGTTTATAGGCAAACCAAAGCAATAGCGGATAAAATTAAGTCTTGGGACAACGTAGTTTTGGCTTATGAACCAGTATGGGCAATCGGTACAGGTAAAACTGCGACGCCGCAGCAAGCGCAAGAGGTTCATGAAAAATTACGAGAGTGGTTGTCCAAGAACATCAACTCCAATGTTGCGCAAACTTTACGAATTATCTATGGTGGTTCCGTGACAGCAGCCAATGCCAAAGACTTAGCAAAAGAGAAGGATATCGATGGATTTTTGGTTGGTGGCGCGTCACTCAAGCCTGATTTTGTACAAATTGTCAATGCTCGTTGTTGAATATACATGTTGTTGATGAAACAGACATATTTGAGATTATATCAGATGAAATTTATTCTTATTCGGAGTACGCATAATAAGTTGCCTATTCCGTTTGAACATATATATCTATTCTGATAAAATGTAATATCACAAAGGAGAGTTCTATTTTCATTTAACATGTTGAGCTCTTGCAACGTAGCTACTAAAGATTACTCAATGTTGTATTGTTATCGGACACGATTGTACATGATTGATTCTTGTAATTAGATGTATTTATGGTGCCGAAAATGACGTATCGTAAAAAAAATTAATCGTGTATCTAGCGACTTTTGTAGTATCATTGATATACAAATATGATTAACATGAACTTGAAAATATCTCAAAAGTAACAAATAAATATGTTAGAAGGAAGAAACTTGTCATTTTATACTTATGAAAAATTATTTAATTAAACCCCTTACAAAAACATTATTTGGTGTTTGAATATTCAACTTAGTCTTGAAATGATCTTGTTTTGCTCTCGTACACGCGATGTCCGTAATGGCTTTGAAAGATCGAGGTTCCCAAATCGCCAAGTCAGCCAGTGATTTTCGATTTAATAGAATGTTACATCTTGATAATCCTTCCCTGAGGATCGTAAAATTTATACCATGTTCACTCGTAGCAGCTCCTAATCTTTGCTCCCGCAACTGTGAAAGTAGAAAAAGAGCACAAAATTTTAGAAAAATGAATTCTATATGTATACATATATACATGTATACATACAATTTTTATTCTTAAGTGTTGATCAATTTTATAATACCTCTTTCATATCTTCTTTTTTCAATTGTCTGCCCACAGTGCTGTATGTAAGAGCTCGATGTACGCTTCTGATAGCTATGCTGTAACAATTCCTTCTTCTACCATAAAAATGCTAAAAACATTAAAAATTTTCCCATATATTTTCTTGATGTGTTTTGGTCAAGAACATTTAGAAGTATCTATCGTGATAAATCACTTACCGCGGCAAGTTTAAATATTTTCCGTTTTCGCCAAAATTCGTCAGGTCCGCGGGCTCTCGTTAAAAAACTCAACGACAAAAAAACCATATTTTTATTGGAAATTAATTGAACTTGTAATTTCTTTCTCTTATAACCTGAAATATAACACGTCACACTTCATCGCACTTGAAAAACTAGAGGTCTCCATCAGTCTCCACACTTTCTTCTGTCGACCCTTAAGGAGCATTTATATTGGTCGCGTTCAGCAGACTCAACTGTTGTGGAGCGGATCCGTGAGCGCTCGCTGCTATTGGTGTATTCTTCTAGATCATCCAATAGCAGCGAGCGTTCACGGATCCGCTCCACAACAGTTGAATCTGCTGAACGCGGCCATTGATTGGTCATAACCTGTAAGAATTGATCAATTAAGCGGAAAGCACAGACTCTTGCATAACGCATAATACATGAGACATAAGAAATTGAACCAACCAGAGTTCTCTATTACATGGAAGGAAAGAAACGGAGAACTTCGATTGGTACATATTCTTATGCATTACGTGTTATGCTTTATGCAAGAGTCTGTGCTCCCCGCTTTACAGTCGAGTATTCCCTTCTTATTTGACTGTAAGGGCTCTCACACATGAAACTTGCGGCTTATTGTAGAAGGCCTATAAGGCCGCAGCACAGACTCTTGCATAAGGCGTCGTCTACAATACATGGAGTAAAAAGTAAGAGTAAGAAATTGACCAATCACAGTCGATTATTCTTCTCACATTCGACTGTCATTGGTCAATTTCTTACTCTTACTTCTTACTCCGTGTATTGTAGACGGGCCTTTATGCAAGAGTCTGTGCTGCGGCCTTTTATAGGCCTTCTACAATAAGCCGCAAGTCAGAACGTCAGAAGTCTTAATCAGTCTTAACCAAGTCATTCAAGTTGGCTATTGGCCAACTTCACCGATTATGACTTAAGATCGCTTAGAACTTCTGACTTACGGCTTAAGGCCACGACACAGACTTTTGCATAAACCATAATGCATAGTGCATAAACGAATCAACTAATCAGAATCTTTTCTTTCCTCCCATTCCATGAAAAAGAAGAATTGTGATTAGTTGATTCCTTAAAGGCCCGTCTACAATACACGGAGTAAGAAGTAAGAGTAAGAAATTGACCAATTATATGCGTGGTCTACAATGGCAGTAGCAGTAGTGGATTAGGTTGTAAGAGTAAGAAATTGACCAATTGCAGTCGATTATTCTTCTCACATTCGACTGTGATTGGTCAATTTCTTACTCTTATAACCTAATCCACTACTGCTACTGTCATTGTAGACCACACATTAGTCGAATGTGAGAAGAATAATCGACTGTGATTGGTCAATTTCTTACTCTTACTTCTTACTCCGTGTATTGTAGACGAGCCTTTATGCACTATGCATTATGCAAGAGTGTGTGCTGCGGCCTTAAATCAAACCCTGACGATAATATTAAAATCTTAGTTTTTAATAAAAATATACTATTGAAAATCGTTAACTCTGGACAAATAATTTTCGTCCATACAAAAAAAGTCTCGAAATCCCAGAAGTAATTAAAGAACGCTAATATTATCGACAATTGATAATTTGTATTCATAATAAATATTTGTATATATTGTTAATTTAAATTTATGGTTTTTTCATAAAAAACTCCATAAATAAGTATGCATACTTATAATGTTATATCTTATATATATTGCCGTAAAATTATAATTGTTTTCTTTGCAGTTATTATCTCTATTGATAATCAAACTTGGATGATAACGTTAAAATCAGTTTTTAATAAAAATCGAGTATTTTATCTATCATATCTATGAAACTAATAAATCATAAAATAATACTTTATTATCAGTTTCTTACTTTTAATCACTTAAATTTTAACAGTAATGCGAACTCTCTCTCTCTCTCTCTCTCTCTCTCTCTCTCTCTCTCTCTCTCACATAAGACTGGTTGTCTTTAATAGTATCTCGTAGATGGTATCTGTAAAATAGAAACACGTAGACATTTTCAACGAATGGAAATTAAATTAACGTTTTAAAAGAATCACTTGTGCTATCGCTTCAATAATTAATTAACTCAACTGTATTTTCCTAATGTAATGCTCTTAGACAGAATGACAAGTTGAAATATACATTTGTACATATTGTTTACATACGTTCGATCATGTCCAGTTGGCCTCATAAGAGTTAGATTTATTAGGCCTTACTAAAGACAAAGGTACAATTGGAGATCTTACGGTAAATAAAATGTTAAACACAGACGATTAATAACTTTATTAATCGCATTGTCAATATGGCACCAAAATGAAATGTGACTTTGATTGGGCATCTCCTAGGCATTGAACGATCAATAAAGATGTCACTGAATTATTCGCTACACGATTTAATCTTAATATCACAATCTTTACATCCGACACTTTTGAACTGACTCTGTCAAATGTTTTGTGTCCCATTCACACTGCTAGATTAGCTACATTACATATGTGTCTCGCATGCTTTTCATTCTTTAAGCTTTCAGTCATCTCCATCAGAGAAACTTTGTAACTGACACAGTCAGTGAGATACAAACAACAAAATATGCGACACAATTAACAAAATCACGATGGCTTGCAGGATGGAAATCTTTTAATACTAATGCATGAAATCGGCTTACGCCATCTCCGTTTGTTTTGACTGTTTGTATTGCATTTGGTGTGATGACTGTTACACGTGGTTTTTCGATCCTCGCTAATGCGATCTAGTTCTTGAAGTCTTCGCTCTTCTAAAAAAAAGGAAATTTTTATGAAATTTTCTATGTGTTTCATAAAAAGATAGTTCAATCATTCTGAAATTTTGCATTGTTGCCGCCGCGTTACTGAAAAATAGTTTCTTAAACGAGCTTATTTTTGAAAAGGAAAAATATTCATATTACCAGCAAACGTAATAAACCTACCATTCAGCTGATGTTCCGTATAGTATATGGGATTTTCATCAACTCCGTAATGATACTCCATCAAATATGGCAAGACAGTCATGCTGTGGCAGCCATTGCTTTTAAGGGGCGGTATAGGTACTTGTTGTTGTGTTTTAGGGTGCTCACACATGGTCCACGCGTGTCTTTTTACCTGTTGTAATGTAAATCTCTTATCCGCATCTTTCTGCAACATTCCTTCTATGAGCGACTTTAAAGGCTCCTCTACTTCTTTCGGTACAGTATATTCACCCCTTCCAATGTTTTCGTATAATTTATATATATTATCTCCCTCGAAAGGATATAAACCCGTGGTTATATTATACCTGTAATATATAGATATACCATTCTGATCTTTGGATAATGTCGTGTACAAGCGTTACTTACAATGTAACTCCGCTACTCCATATGTCTACTTTAAAACCTGAGAAACTTTCGCAGCCGTTCGCGATTTCTGGTGGCTGAAATGCTGGGGATCCTTGACCTATCGTACATGTATCGTCTTTGGAAAACATGTCTAATGCCTAGTACAGTGAAGAGGCATAATCACAAAATAGAAATGAAACACGCACTGTTCCAATGTATGTTTGTATTCGTATTTTTAACAGTTTTTCTAAATAAATATACTCTGTTCATCAATATTTTTTTCATTATTATAACTATCGGTTTTTATAATTAAATTAATAAAAAGTTTGAATAAAATAAAAAGTTGAAAGATATGGAGTTTGTACCTCTGCAACACCAAAGTCACTAATCTTCAAGGTACCATCTAGGGTTAATAACAAATTTCCAGGTTTAATATCTTTGTGGACTATTCCCTTACTATAAAGATATTCTAAACCATCCAACAATTGACAGAAGTAATCATGTGCCTGCCAAAGTGGAAGCTTCTTGGTGGGCGTGCTTTCCAACATGTCCTGTAAAGAATCTAATAAATAGAAATCTAATTGTTGTTAATTCATGCAAGCCATTGTTACAAATCGAAAAGTTTAATATGGTTTAAAGTTTAATACAATTTTCCTTCTTCTCATTAAAATTTCATTGTGTTTTTGAAACAGCACAATTATTATCACTCAAAATACTTGTAATAAAAACAATAAAAACTTAAATATTATTGTAAATTATTTGCTTGCAATTTGATTGGTTTTAAAATATACCATTTAAAATAAAAATGTAAAATATATTTGTAATTAATTAATTACAATCGTTAGTATTAGCGTCATATCGTTCGAGTCATACAACATTTATTCAGCTTTTACAAAATGTAAGTGTAAAATGAATAAAATTCAATATGAAATTAAGCAGTTTTCTTGTGTATTATGTTGTGCAAAGTATAACTTGCTTTCGAGATACTTGCATATAATTATATGAACCAAATATATAAAGTACAAAATCCTAATCAAACAAGATAAAAAAATATGGAAGCACATACAATTTGCTATGTTTTTTTAAGCTCCCTATCATTGAAAATAATAATCAATATGTAAAACTCAAGATTGATGGGATGAGCCGACACAAAATCATACAGCAGATACAATGTGTAGCCTGAAATAAATCCATATTTCTTCCGATGCTGATAACTAAAGTAGAATAAACAATCATTTTATATAAATGCTAAATCGATATTACCTCCTGAATTTTACAACTCATATAAAATATATATCCAAACTTGCGTTGTGTATCTAATAATTTAGAGTAATGAAAAAACGATACTCGTATGAAAATTTACCTGCAATCCACATACACAAAATTCCATAACTAGATACATCTTTTCTTTTTCGTCACTGTATAAAACGTCTACGAGATTTATTACATTTTTATGTTTTAATATTCTTAACAATTTTATTTCCCTGTAAAATATCAATTATTAAAATAAACACAAGAAATGCAAGGAAAGATTTTGCAACAAAAAAGTATCTTGTCGATATTTGTACGCGTAGCGATAAAAAATTTAACGGTATAACGCACATACCGATATAATAACGTTCATAAAAAATACATTTGTCGTACGCACCGTTGAACGTTCTGTTCCCCGTTTGGTATCCTTCGAAGTTTCCTTTTCTTCAGTATTTTAACCGCTCTGCGACAAAGTGTCTGCGAATCCAGTACCTCTTTCACCTTCCCATAACTACCTTCACCGAGAACATCACCCATGACATATTTACCGATAAATTTACATTTTTTTCTTTTTTCTTCGTATATAATTTGATCCGAGTCGACTCTGTGAAAAAACATGTTAACCTCGTCCAAATCATAGTTTGGATCGTCATTGATCCACATGATCGGTTCGATATCACGCAATATGTCATTTTCTACTTCCTCCTCGTCAGGGTCGCATATCGTTATTTTATTGTCCATTTTTACTCCGCTAGAGAGTTTATAAACTATTAGGATAGAAAGATCACACGAGTGATTTAACCTAAAATACAACCGGCAATCATTGTTATGAACACTGGTGCTACTGATGGTTGAAAGGTGGGGGTGGAAGGGCGCAGTGTTACCAGATTGAGGACGCGGCTCACGCGGGAGTCGCGCATGCTCGATTGTATTCAGCGAAGCGAACGCCATTTTTCTAATCAATTTTCAAATACGCAAAACACACTGCAACACAACTGACGACATTATTTCAAATCGCTTTATTTCAAACTGGTAATACTAGCGTAGAAAAAATAACATTCTTAACGTTTATATATCCTCTTAAAACCGGTTTTATAAATCTACATTTTTTCACTAACAAATATAGAATAAATTTATAGACTATTTCAAAAATGAACAAGACCAAATAATTTTAATTTTTATTGATTCATAAGTTCATAAGTCCATTTCGGAAAAACTCGTTTATACAAATTCATCAACACTGTATCTTGAGACTTTAGTTGATCATTGAAGATGCACTTCATGTGCCCATGTGTACCTATAATAAAATCGGGAGTATATATATTAATTAGAGTAGTAAATATAAATGCAGCAAATAGTATAAGATGCAATTGCTTGGTACTCAATTATTAATCATTTACCTAGAGGTTCCTTTATGTGGCCTCTACGTCCATATTTTGTCCTCATTTGGACTGGCTTGAACCATTCGATATCCTCTCGGTGATAGAACATAAAACGTATAACTACTGATCTCTTGTTTACTTTGTATGGGTGACCACTCAAAACTACTCGTTTTAAGACAATTCTGTTGGGATCACAAGATAACACGCTACCAGTTGCAATTAATTCCTAAAACAACGTCATTTGAACTTGATAGCAGCACATTAAATCTCATTCTCGTATAGTACAACTCTAACACAATATTAATAACACTGTAAAAAAATATACATACAAGTTTACCACTTTTACTCTCGATATAACAAAGAATTGGACATGGCGAAAAAGTAACGGGTGCGAACATACTCGCCACAACTGTAGTTTCAGGGTGAAAGTATCTCTCGTACTAAACATATTTATCATGGTAAAACATAAATTTATAGACGAAGTACTGTAATATTTCTTTATACTATAAACCATGTTTCAAATACAAGATAAAAGTGCATCAACTTACCTTATGCTTAGTACCATTCGTATGTTGGCTGAATATTGGACATGTCGTAAATCGTCTAAATCCGCACTGAAATATCAATCTTTCCTTTGACTTGATTGGATGCGTGTAATTGCTCGAATGTTTCAATACGATGTTCAAAAGAGACATTTTATGTTCATACGGAAGTAAACCGACCACTATTAATGGTTTATTTTCTATTATAGCAAATGCCTTGAAAGTTTCTCTGCTAACATGAGCGATACAAACTTGTATGTAACATCCTGGCTGAAAGCATATATATATGTACATACATACATACATACATATGTATACATATAGAGTGTCCGATAAAAACTGTAACAATGTTTAAAGACAGATTTCTGAGATCATTTTGAGATAAAAATCCGAGTACCAAAATGTCAAGACTACAATAATTTTTGATTTATAAACATAAAGTTAACGAATTATACCATAAACACACGCACGCACGCATATGTATATATATATATATATTATGAGTCAAATGAAATGTAGCGATATACATATATAGCGTATAAAAAAATATATATACACACAAACTGTAAGCGATAAATATTTAATGCAAGATTAATACTGAAAAAAGATAATTGCCAATATATACTATATATACAATATATATATATATATATATATATATATATAATATTCAATATATACCATGACTCCTTCGATAGCTTTACATTCTTTGTAAATACGTTTTCGTCTGCGATCATAATCGGCGAATTCAATTATCCGAGAATAATCAATAGGAAGATTTTCCTTTGGATCCCATGGACTAGTACGGAACGATTCAAGACCTCGATATTTTTGGAATCTTATTTTAGCCAAGGTGTCCTGAGGTGTATCCACTTCATCGGGAAATTGTGCGTCCAATTTTGCTTCTGTATTTTATTAAAATATTACTAAAACCATCATGAAAGATGATACATTACGTATGCTTAATGTATATAATTATAATGACCTTTGAAGTTTTCCATGGCTTGCTTTTCTTCATTCACATCGATATCTTGGTCATAACGCTCCCCATCCAATGCTTCCGATATCGTAATAGTTTCATATTGTTCATCATCTTCCATATCTTCACTACTAGCTGCTTCGGATTTTGCCTCTTCCACATCCATATTGTCTTCTGATTCATTTTCTGAACATATACCCAGGCTTTCTACACACAAAGGAACAACATATATTTTTGAAGTAGGATTAAATAATTTCCTAGAAGGAGAAAAAGGAGTAAAATATGTAACCTCCATCTTCATCTGGTATCCATGCAGCTTGATATTCAGAAGTTCCTTTTGGCACAACTTTTACAATTTTTCTCTTTCTATTGTTTGCTGCTTCAGCCAATTCTTCTTTCGTAGGCCATGTTTGTTCAGCATCCATTGGATCAGGAATATATTCGCTCTCAAGAGATTCCTACAAATTTTAATATTTTAAACTGTATGTACTGACATTATTATTATTGCTATCAAAGTCACATACAGATATATTAACACAAATAAATCACATATAAATTATTATAAACTTTAACGTGTCTTTACAAATGTCTGTACCTTAATAATGTTTTACTTTCTGTATCTCTCTTGCTGTTAATATAGATACTGTTCAAATGTTCACTTTTATCATAAAAAAATTAGTAATACTTGTTTGAGAATACTTTTTCTTGGTGACCTTTAGTTCGAAAAATACAAATTATTGATATTAAAATATGTGTAACAAACCTGTTTTTCTGGATCTGCAGTTAAAATCTCGGTTTCATTTCTCGATTCCATTTTACTATCAGAAAGATGTCTCTTCTGCTCATGTTCAATTGAATACGGATCCCTCAACGTTTTGATGCAAGAGATTTGAAAGTTTCCAAAATCTGATATATGAATCAAACCATTGACAGATAATGGTGTCGTGCCTCGTAAATATCCACTAACCATGAGAGTTCCAAAATCAAGAGAATCCTGTCGAGATAAGCATTATAACAAGCATTGTAACAATTAAGTGGCATCAATTTACTTTTTATATATTTTTAAATATGTGTATTTTAAATTTTACATACTCCATCACATTCAAAGGAGACTTCCTCAGCCAAAAGATATGGTCTTATGTCTTTATAAAATAAACTTCTTTGCTTTTGTAACCCAGCATGGCGTAACATATTTAAGCAATCAGCTGTAGTATCTAATTCAAATACTTTTTCTGCAGGAAGCCATTTTGAAATTGTACGTTGCACAGATTGTTTATATTCTTGACGTTTCTATAATACCGTTTAAAATGTATCAAAGAATAATAAATAAGTAACATGTTTGACAATATAGAATTTCCAATGTTTTTGCAATAGAATTAATTTACATTATTTTCAAAGGTTTTTGAATTATTGAAGATTTTTGTGTTATTGCTTACTTTAATATGAAGCGTTTGAATATTATGCACTGCAACTATGGTAGAAGGTAAACCTTGAGCAAGACAAGACGTAATAATTTCCTTGCCCCAATCATCTATAATTTGTCCTTGCTTATTATCATTTCCTTGATTTGCAACAGAAGTTACAAAGAGTATTGTGGTAGCAACCTTGGCTGCATCTAATGTTGCAAAAATGTCATCTATTGGTGGTACAATAATAGAAAACCGCTGTTTCAGCCTTGGTATACTAAATAAATACAAATATAAATTTAAAAAATTAATAAATGCTAAATTTTTAATTTATTATTTAATAATATAGAAAACAAGTTCCTTCATTCATAGTACCTAATATGGGTTATTCCACTTGAACTAGTAGTAACATTAGCAGTTTCATCCATATTAGTTACAACAGATACAATGTTCTTTATATCTGTGTCATTTTGCAATGGTATAACACAGATAAGGATAGGTGCTGAAGAAAAGCCACCAAGATTTCTTTTCTGTGCCAATACTTGTTCGCGTTTCTTTTTTCTGTGTTGCAATAATTGATTTCTACGTGCATCCTTCCGAAGATTCTTCTCAAAACGTTTAGGCAACTTTCCGATAATACTTTGTTTATCTAGGCAAGAAAAAATAAAATATATTCTTTTAAAAAATAAATAAAGAATATTCCATAAAAGCGCATGTTTTAAACATTGGTATATAAAATTTGTTATTGCATTCAGAAAGAAAGGATTATTATTTTTAATTGAATAAAACATAATTTTTTGTTACTATTTATCACTATTACATGTACAGAAAGCTTACTTTTGAAATCATTATTGATGGCACTTTTACTGCGATGTCTTCCAGTCTTGTGTTGTTTATTAGATTGTTTAAGTGCACCTGGCCGATGTGTCTCTTGTTTTGTCGTATTCATTGTAAATATCGTAAAGAGACACTACAACTGTAGTCTAGAAAGAAAATAATTATTAATTGCCATGTGGTTGCAGTAAATCGGAGTATATACATTAAGCGATTAAAGGTACATTTTCACGAGCCGCTGAAGCTGAACAGTCAATCAAATGCTTGCCACAAAGTTGGTGCGCATGGTAGCAATGGCTGCGGTTCAGCATTACGTTTATTTTGCAACTGTTGGAAGTTTTCTTCGCGCTGATTGGATTATGCTTTTAGATCAAGAGAAATGGTCCAATCTCGGCAGAGAATCATAAAACGGTTGCAAAACTGTTGTGTTCTGCTGAATGCAGCCAATTTATGCCAATCATATTCCTTTTTATAATTTGGGGCAACGTATTGATTGGTCAAAGAGCAGTTGGCATGTTCTAGCCAACTGCGCATCCTCGGGAATGGAATACCGTGGCTGCGTTCGAGGAGCGCGCTATCAACGCTATTTGTGTCATACTATCCTTGTTTCACATTTAATGGACGATGAAGATAGAATGGCGCTAATAGCGTCTCCCCGAACCCAGCCCGTAAGGTACTTTTACATGGCAGTGTCGAACGTCGAAGCATCGTGTGCTTGCTATTCGTCAATTTTTAAACACGTGACCTGTTTTTAGCGAATAGTAAGCCCACAATGCTCAACGCTCCTATGTAATGGCACCTTTATATTCTTGTACATGGACTGCGCGTGCGATGGAGACAATGGAGTGGTGGGAAAAAATCTCCAAAAATCTCTCCATCTGGTATCACTGGTTACTGGTAACTGGTTAGCCTCGTCCGAACTGGTCCGGACAAGAATACGATGCTTGATTTTACGTTTACCGCATGGTATATAACGTAAAATCGTGTATTTCGTATAAATACAGTTTTTTTTTTACTATTAATGTAAATATGCTAAACTGCGACTATAAGCAACCATTGTGAAAAAGTGTATTTATTGATGAATGTGAATATTGTACCGACCGTACCGACGTCTGCTAACATTCGATTCGTTTTAGGTTATAACATTTATTTAAGCTGAATTGCTCTCTCGACAATGATTATTTAATACGAACTTATCTCGACGATGCAAAATAGCTGTACTCGCGCTATCGAATATCCCTAACTTGTACATTAGTGGATATTTAACGTTCTCAACGTATTATTATGGTTATGTGAGTACATATGTGTATATATATATATATATATATATATATAGACATTTTTTTAGAAAACGTATTTATATCTTCCAATTTCAGTTGACATATATGTTATCATACATTTAGAAAATAAAAAACATGATATTTGTAAAGAAACAAGAACTGGCAAATTATTATTAGTATCACAAAATTTAGCATATGTTTCTGTATAATAACTTTCTGTATAATAACTAATTCCTAACTTGCCAGGTTTTATTATTCATTAATAAACATATTTATCACTTAGAAATGTAAAAATTTTAATGAGATGTATTCTTTCTATTTTTTGTCGCTTTATTAAATAGTTTTAATACTTGTAAATGACATTGTAACATCTGAATAATATACTTCGTTTTGTTTTGTCTCTAGAGAGGTAAATCAATATGGCAGAACAACAACAAACCTCTCCCGGTTTCAAGCACATGTCTTTGGATAAGATTATTGAAGCTATGACTCCAGATTTGGAAGGTTCCAACGGTCATTATGCCCAGTTTAATGTTCCTTCACAACAAACCACTTCTCGTAATTGGGGAGAATATGTACCTGGACAAACCAGACATCACGTCACCAGTCAACCCACACATTCGAATTCTGGAATACAACCTGGAATGACACCAATGACCACATCTTTGTATATGCAAGATATGTCCAGTTACGATACTGCAACCACTGATTCAATATATTTTCCATCGCAAACAACAGTAAATCACCTAGGCATTAATGAAAATAATGATTTAATTGGTACCATTGATGTCGGAGGTGGTAACTATATTAATGTTATTTATGGGAATGCTTCTCAAATTATGGCTGAGCAATGTCGTCTTTCATCAAATATGACACCCTACTCTAATCAAAGTATCGTCAATCAGGAGTATGGTCTTTTCAATGATCAACATATGACTGTACCATCTGAGTTGCCAAGTCAAAACTTTAATGGAAAACAGTTAATTGACAATCTAGTTGAAAATTGGGTGCCAAATCAATCTGGTACTTATAGTCCATTTGGAGGATCTCCCAATATCACACCTGTACCACAAGCTGTACGAGATGTAAGAGAAAGCGAAGATTTACCTTCTAGAAATATATCTGACTCTCAATACAAGAAACCAAGAATGGTGGCTGAAGTGAAACCTATGCGACCGTCTTACTCTGATGTTTTAACAAAATCTGCACCAACTCCGCCATCTCCATTAACGGTTCAGCCTGTAAAACCAAAAATCGAGATAGCAGGCAAGAAAATCTCTAATAAGAACATGAAAACTAAGAACAAGCCTACACTATTGAAGAGACAAAACTCGTCTGGTAGCGATGATCACAATTCTCCGAAAATGCAAATTCCTAGAAAAGTTTTCGAAAAAAATTCTTCCAACCTTCCAAGACGTTGGGTATCACTAGACAATCTTGGTTCACAATCCGATTCTCGTCAGATAAACGCTTTTGATAGATCTGTTCAGTTTTGTTCGGAAAAGAAAAAATCTGATAAGAAATCATCTAAGAAAGCAGAAAAGAACGAGACTCTCAATAATACCAAGGTACAGAACAATAATCCCAAAACTGCAGGAAATATTCCGAAACGTCCGATACAGATAAATAACAACTTGAACACAATCAATACATCCAGTCAGACAGTCTCATCTGAAAGAATAGAAAAGAATCAACAAATTATTAATAAAGTGACTAAAGAGGATAAAAAGGCGGTCAAGGAAAAGAATCCTAAACGTTTTCAAACTGAAAAGGCCCAGCAACAAATTAAGAAGGGACAAAGAAATAGAAAGAGAGACAATAGAGAATCTTCTATTAAAGATTTATATAAAAACTTGAATAAGTATGCGACTCGTTGGAGCAAAATTTTATTGAAAATCTTTTATTGGCTATTGCATTTAATCTCTGATGTAGTTAGCATGAGCATCAACCTGGTTATTCAACTGTAAGTATCGACAAATGTTTAAATATTTGTGCAAGATACATTTTCTCTGGATGTTTTTCATTTGGTGACACAAGTACTGTTTTGTTCTTTGTTATTCATGGAATGCCAAGAAAGATAGGACATTTGTGTTTAAATGGAAAGCACTCTCGCATCTATATATAAGTTACTTTTAGAGCAAGGTTTCCATTTTTCTTACCTTTTAACATTTTTCAGTGGCAAATGTGCTTGGTATCACACCATACTTTATTTGAAGTGCTGGTGGATGTATGTGGCTGTGACATTTTGTAAAATTCATATTTTAAACGCTATTGGTAAACAATTGGACAATTGGCTTGGTAGTAGTAAATTTGCGTTCTGGCGAAAGATAAATACTAAGAAAAACGAGGATAAAGAAGACAATGGTAATTGGATTCATGGCGGACTAGAAACTAATATCGCATTGCCCAGCACTGGTGAGGAAGCCATGAAAAGATTATTAGCATGCAAAGGAAAGGATCCTTACAGCATACTCGGTGTTACACCTACATGCTCGGATGATGATATTAAAAAATATTACAAGAGGCAAGCCTTCCTAGTGCATCCGGATAAAAATCATCAGCCAGGGGCAGAAGAAGCATTCAAAATATTGGTACATGCCTTCGATATCATTGGGGAACCGGTAATAAAGCATCCATTTCTCATATTTTTTTCATAACAACGATAATGAAAATTAGCAATATCAGCTTTTGGCTTATAAGATCACTGTGCATATACATTTATTAACGTTGCGTATTATTTTAGGAACGTAGGCAAGCGTTTGATCAGACTAGACAAGTCGAAGCGGCCTGGGGCGAGCTAAGCGACTTGCTATCTCAACTTCATCGAAAGATGGAACAGGCAGCAAATACAATAAGATGTACAAATTGTGGCTTGAGACACAAACGTATTCCTACGCAACGTCCTTGTTATGCCGCGCGATTTTGCAATCAATGCAAAATACGTCACAGTGCGAAAGAAGTGAGTACTGCGTTTATCTTATACATTTATCAACTGTTCCTTTTCTTAAAATTAATTGTTTAAACTGTCCGTACAGGGTGATATATGGGCAGAGTCTCGTTTAATGGGTTTCCTATGGCACTATTACGCGTGCATGGAAGGAGCTGTGTACGATGTAACTGACTGGGCAGCTTGCCAAGCTGGGAATCTCAAACATCTTAGAGCGAATACGCATAGTGTCCAATATAGAATCGTCTTAGGACAAAGATTACCGTCTCAAACACCCAATAGCGGTAAAAAGCGGCAACAGATAGATCCTAATACAAGGTACATTTTACACGACTGACTTTTATCATTATAGTTCTTCTTAAACTTAAGTATCGATTCAATTCTGAGAAGCTCTTAGGCCGATATTCATAGTCAGATCTTATATTCAAGATCATCTTAAGTACGATCTTAAGAAGTCTCGAACCAATTAGAGGGCTGCATTAGCGTCTTAAGACATTACTTAAGATGGTCTTGAAATAAGAATCGACTATGAATACCGGCCTTAGACTCTTCTTTGAACATGTATATTTAAAATTGATGTAAAGTATGCATATACAGGGTGTATTATTTTAATTGACGCATTAAAATATTTCTTGAACAGTGCATTTTATAGAAAAATGTTTCAGACAAAAGTTATATGGAGGACATAAGATGGTGCTATTGGTTTGACCTTGGAAAGTTGTTTGAAAGTCACGTAAAGGTCGAGTTATATGGTTTCAAAGATATAGTACCGCTGGCATTAGCATTACCCAAGGTGTCCAATCGACGGTTAAAACCTCTTGAATGTTCAGAATTATGACTTTGATAACATTTGTCAAGATCAAGGCCATTGGAGGTTGTTCTTATTTTCATTTTTATGTAGAAATGTAATTTTTGTGCACACACAAAAATGAAAATATATAATTATAACTCGAAAAGTACTTGATGAAAAATAATTTCATAGTGTTTTGGAAAACTCGAGACAAGCTATAAGAATATGTAGTACATGGGATTCCATTTAAGAAATTGATGATCTTTACGTAACCTTCAAACAATTCTCCAACGTCAAACTAATAACACCATCTTATGTCCCCCTCGAAACCATATAACTTTTGTCTGAAACATTTTTCTCTAAAATGCACTGTTCGGAATATTTTAATGCGTCAATTAAAATGATACACTATATGTGCGCGCACGCGTCTGTGTGTGTGTGTATTTATATATATCTCTTTTTATGAAACAGCGAAGCGGATTTCGAGGATTTCCTAAACAATCTCTATAACCATAGTAAATCTGCTGGCGTTAATACATCGGGGGATCAAAATTCTTTCAGAAGTGATAGCAGACGACGCAAAACTAAGCGTAAGAAGTAGATAAATAGCAGTAGATGAACAATTGCTAAGCGTTTGACGTCGTTGTATAATTATAAAGTGCGTATTACATTAGAACGCATATTATACGCAATCTTAAATTTATATTATCCTTAAATAATTAACCTTAGCATATAGATGTTATAAATATTCATAAAACGTTAATATCTGTGACTGATACACAATATGAGATTATGAGAAACTGTGTTCACGATGAACGTACATGTACTACAAAACATCATATCGAGTAGACTCACATGTTAAAAAGAAAAAAAAACTCGAGAATGATAGGAGAGCATCACAATAGTAATTATTCAAAACAACAGATACATTAAACGAAAACATTCAGTACGATATTTTGTAGATTTAAAATAACAAAACAATGTTGATTGTCTCCAAGATAATACATAGAGATGCCAAATAACGATCATAGAAACAAAGTATTGTATGCGTCGCAAAGCTAGATTTGAACATAAAAATTTTTATATACGCATTTAGACAATTTGTATGATGTAACCTTGTGTTCTTCCAGAAAAAATAACGATATCAGATTACATATTATAAACCAACAAGTTTTACTTTATTTTGTTTTTTTTATCTTTTATAATATTAACTTCATCATCGAAATAAGTCGTGATTTCTGAAGAATTATATCTAGTAAATGCAAAAAGTATTTGTACAAGGGAGACAACGATGAAAAAAAACTTATGTTTAGAAAATTAACACACTAATTAGCAATTTAATAACAAAGAATGAAACAGATTGTATACATTCATTGTATGTTTCTCAAAATTATTTTACCTAAAAAGATGTAAAAAAGATATGTTAATAAAATAAGAAAAAAAATGACAAATTGTACTGTTAAAACGCACAAACAGTATTCGTACAGTCGAGAAATTTTCCTTCTAACGTTATGATTATTTTCACAGAATTGTCTACTTATATTAGGACAGAATGTATTTATTATTAATAAATTACAATAAATAATAGTCTTTCAACAAATAAGATTCTTTAAAAATCTTCCCTGTACAAATACTCTTTGCATTTACTGTATATATGCCATTTATAATTTAAATCCTGAATTGGCAAATGTAAAGAAGACTGATTTTCTCTATTTTTGTTACTTATGTAAGTTATACATATATTTATATACATATATATGTATATATATAATATATATGTATATATATAAATATTAGTTAGGAAAACATTTCTAACGATATACTCTGCTATACGTGCAAATAGTTTGATTTCTTCAAATGATCCTAGCATCCTAATTCTTATTCTCTTAAAATATTTATATATACATGTATTGTATACTTCGTGTACGTATACATAAAACTATACTATACTAAATATATATATATATATATATATTTACACATACATATGTTATATATATATAGAAATATATATATGTATACACAGGATGAGTTTCAAACGTAAAATACGGAAAAACGTTTTAAATAAAAGTTATAACTTGATGAGGCGCAAATAATGGTAAAATTAATTTTAAAAAATCACTTTCGAGAACATAAAAGTGTTATCGTCACTTTAAAAATAGAATTTTTACATAATACGATTTCTATAACTATTCTGCATACAAAAAAATTAAAACTGTCGAAAAGTGAATAGTTTTTGAGTTATTTTATGCTTTAGCCATATATTGACATGAAATATTAAATGCTTTGTAAACTATTAATTATTTTAATAATCGTACCTTAATACTTTTACGCATAATGGAATGAATCAATTAGTGTAAAGACACACATAGTTGCTTATTAAAAAAATTTTACATTTTGCAACACACAACTGCATACTTACTATCCTATTGCGTTTGAAATTTTTCATCCTGTATACACACACACACATAAAACTCTAGAAAGGAAGATAAAAATATGATATTATATACATATGTGTGTACATATGTATGCAATATTACATTGTAGAAGCTGCAATTAGCTGCAGCGCATAGAAAGATATAGAATTCGTTAAGAACATTAGGAACAGTGTGGATTGCAAAGATTTTATTCTGACAAATGCTTTATAAATAGTTCAGTAAAGATAGAATGATAAAAAAAGCAATGAACATTGCTCATTTCATGAACTATCACATTGTGTATGTATACATCAATATACAGAACATTCTTATTTCATTTATGGAGACTGAATAAAATTCTCATTCTGAATTTATTTCAAGTTTCTACATCCGTTTTAACGATATACACGCAAACAATAAAAATCATTCATTTCCATCTTGCGTTTATTTTCATTCCGCATAGTCAAGTAGCGAAATGTAAAATAATAGAGCAATATAGGAGGAATTAATTCAAAAGATTAATTCGATTAGGAAAGAAAAACGAAGATATTCACAATACAATATAATTGTTTGTCCGCAAATACTTTTATGAGTTTTAACATATAAGTAATTTACTATATACTTTTCCTTTCGTGAAGCGTCAAATAAACACTTCACATACATGAAACAATCTGTTGTGTACCAATGAAAAATATAATAAATGAATTTAAAACTGAAATGCAAACTTTTTTATACAGTACGTTTAGTAAAGCTTTCAGAACGCGAAACTTGTTTATATAGTAAATGATATAAAAGATATTCAATAAGGAACAACTAATTTTGTTGGCAGATGAAAGAGACACTCACAAACATTTTCCTAGTTATTACATGGATAAATTATTGTATTCAAATATTCTTATTTATACAATATCAAAAATATATACATTATAACAAATAATTTCAACAAGCAACAGTATTTAATGCTCGCAAATATCACTATTACCTTTACGATCGTAAAAAAAAATTAAAAAATATTAATTTTTTTAGTTCTATAATAACAGATACTAATCGAGCATACCTTCCAAAAATACAAGTGCATCCACATTATCGATGGCATTTTCTATATCACGTTTTTGAACAGTCTTTTTCTTCGCTTGTGCAGTATATCTATAAGCTTCCTTTGCAAGAGATTCAATAAAAAATTCCTAAAAAATAAATGATTATTTGAGCACATTATAAAATGCATCATAGTTAATTATTCGATATTTACCACTGACTTCGCCACCAAAAACGTAGCCTCTTGATTAACTAAACAAACTTCAGGATCCATTTTGATAATGGTTTTTATTCTTCCCAGGGGTAGTCGTATCAATTTTTCTCGCTGCTCTTCATCACCATGCGAGGTGTTGACTTCATCCCGTGAATCTCGCGGATTCTCTTCAACATGGATTTTATCGAGTTGAATTTCTTTGTTTAAACCATCGATTTCCGAGTTATCCATGTTGGATACGTAACGTATGGCTAGTAACTACACACAAAAGCAACGGGTAAAACTAAATAAATATATAAATAACATATTACATTCGCGGATAATTGTTTAATTTGCTACGTTACCTCAAAAATCGAAATTAAACGAACGAATAAATTTGAGAAAAGCGTTGTTGTCAAACGAACCGAGATATTAATCGTTCAAATTAAGAAAAATTCAGGTTAGGAAATGTGTCAAGAAATATAGGTAAATACCACTGAATACCATGAGGTAATAGCACTGAACTATATACGGGAGGATCCCGTTTGCCTACAGTTCTGATTGTACACACCACTCATATCAACTGGTGCCTAGTAATTTTTCAATGTTTTGCCAATGAGATTATTTTATTTTTAAATTGGCCAATCAGCGATACATGTGTGCAATATGCGATGTGTGCAATCGGAGCCCTCCCTAGCAACGGCTCAATTGGACACGAACCACTCACAGCGCTTGAGACTACAAAGCTCCTAAGCACCGGTCGATGTGATTGGTGGTGTCCAATCGAGCCGTGATCAATCACCCCATTTCCATCGGCTGCGTTCAGCAGATTCAGCAGTTTCGCAACCGTTTTATAATTCGTCGCGCTGATTAGATTATACTTTTAGATTTAAAGGAATAGTCCTATCTCAGCGAAGAATCATAAAACGATTGCAAAACTGTTGAGTCTGCTGAACGCAGCCATCGATAGTACATCGATCGATACATGATATAAGGATGATATAAAGACCATTCTACATTGGTCGTATCGTAGCGTCGGAAGCGTCGTAAGCATCATACGACTTTAAAATTGAAGCATCGGATTGGCTGAAGCAACAAGCTTGTGACTTGCGACGTCTACGATACGACCAATGTAGAATGGCCTTAAGGATTACATCATGGATCGATACATCGATCGCAGCGTGCGCGAACGCTTCGTTCAAATATCGTCCCAACTAAAATGGCGGCTGATTAATTGTGGCCACTAATTTTTCTCGATGTCCATTCCAGTATATATATAGTTCATTGGATAATAAGGATATCAAAATCAAGCAGCCGGTCCTCTAAAAAAATGGATTCGAAACACGGTGTCGGTATCCGGCAGTATGGCTGAATAAAGTCACTAGATTTCTAAAGTACTGCAAACTTGCCCCCATCTTGATGCAAAATGGTTATTTTCAAACTTATGTACAGCTGGTCATAGACTACATTTACACGGCACCCTTAAGTCCGGATCTACAATAGGTGTTTTATGCCTTATGCCGTAAGAAACTGACCAATTACAGTCGAATCCGAGAAGAATAAGCGACTGTGATTCGCCCATTTCTTATGGCTTAAGGCTTAAAACCCTATTGTAGATCCGGGGTAATCGAGTTTAATAACATCCGTAGTTATGAAACTGGCCAATCACAATCATTCTATTCTCCCGAGGAAAAGCTGTGATTGGCCAATTTCATAACTACGGATGTTATTAAACCCGATTAAGCGTGCCGTGTAGCAGAGCTCTAGAAAAGTTGCAACTCTTTTTTTCGATGGGTTTCAGAACGCAGCTTGCTCTCCGAGTGATTGGTTCTTACTCATAGATCTATAAATAAGAACTAATCGCTTGGTGAGCAAACTGCATTCCGAATCCTATCGAAAAAAATGTTGCAACCTTTCTGTAACCGGCTGTATATGTATAAACGTAGTTTATTTGGGAAAATAAAGCCGTAAAATATGTAAATCAATTTTTTAATTGTAAATAATTTATTTATAAACCAAAAGAAATGCTATACAAATGCTTAATTTGTGTATGTTTTAGTTTAACATAGGTTTTTTCGTTGTGAAGTATTAGTGCAGAAAAGTGCACGAAAGTATGTATTATTCACATATAGATTTTGAAGCTTACCAAGCATTCATATCAGTTTTCAAGTTTCGAAAAAGCAAGTACAAGCGAACGACCAAGCTAACCGTAAAATGCGCAAGCAGTACATATTCTTACGTGCAAAACAGCGTGTGAATATTATCACACGTGATAATATAATATTAATAATATTATTAATATAATAACATAATAAATATATATTATTATATCATATTATTATTATTATATTATTATTAAAATAAAAAGCTTAGTAATAATTACTCTCAAATTTTAAAAAACATTAACAATACAAGGTAAATGAGAGTGCCGCGGTAATTGGTGCGCAGAATCAATTATAAAACAATGTGTGACAATTTCTTACACATAGATGTATTTAAGAAATTATGTTAAAAATCCGAACGTTTCGGCCAACATTTGGGACCATCCTTAGTGAAATACAAAAGGTTACACACATGGAGATTTCCTTGCAAACTCACATAACAGATCGAGTGACTATTCAGATGTAAATTTAAATCCCTTCAATTTGGTTCCATGCCAATGATGAATTGTAAAAATACAAATCCTGCAGGTAAGAATGCAAGAAAAGCCCGATAGATATCAAAGTAATTGTACATATCCGACTATAAATGTATAATAATTAGATTAAAAAGATGTTATCATTATGAAAGTCAGAATCGTTATATATATTATTATTATTATATTATTATCATTTATATTATTAATATAATAACATTAATAATATTATTAACAGTGTGCGAGTATTATCCAACAGTTTGTATAAAAAGAGGTTGTATATATAGAGTAGGCAAGGCATAGGGACCGACGTATACTTAGCAGATAAGTTTAACATTTCTCATTTTTTTTTATGGTAAAAGTTTGGGAATAGTTTGGGAAAGTTTAGGAAAGGAGTCCGTTTCCCTCTACAGAGTTCAAAAATTTATGTTAAATTCAGCACATTTGTATATTCCACCCAAATTTTTATTAATTACTTATAATTTAGGAAACAATAATTTATTTATAATCAACGAAAATTAATCGAGTGTACAGAGTTAGGAAAAATATTTAACATTTCTTACTTTTTTCTATTGTAAAAGTTTCGGAATAGTTTGAGAAAGATTAGATAAGAAAATTGTCTCATGATTTGGGAAATAATAATTTTATTGTAATTATTAAATAAATTAAATGTAATTATTCAGAATACGGACTGCACCTCTGATTTTCTAAGCGTCCTTCACGCTCAATTTCATTATCAAGCGACATATGTTCATCAAAGATAGCGAACTATGCTCGATGATCGACTGTGTCGTACGAGTCAAACCGCTCGTAGACCCGAACGATGACTTCGAATTCTCGATCGCTGTAAAGAAGATAGTAGAGTATAAACCTTGAAGAAAAAGAATTAAAAAAAATATATTACTCGTTACGTTTCAGAGACGGTGACTGAGATACGTGTAAAAAGAGTGGAAAGGTACGGTATCCTCGATCAGTATGTAAGTGAAAGCAAAAAGTCGAGTGACTTGATCGCTGTAACGAAGACAGTTGAGTAACTTCGGGAAAAAAAAAAGTTAGGTACTCGTCGGCGCGTCGACACGTCGTCTTCCTCCTCCTCCTCGTCGAAGGTTCCTCAATTCCCGATGCACACCGCCGACATTCCGGCTCCGGATTTAAGGATCATCAGATACGTATAGGCTGTCGTCAATTACATCCAAAGGCGCTATCACGGTCTGCCTTTCGATGAGACAAACGCCGTGTAGACGTACGACAAGCACTTCGCGGGCGACATCGCCTACGGACGATCGAAAATCGAACGAGACTACTCCGTCGTGTCCCTCGATAATTTCATGATGGCCTTTTGATGGGAAACCTTCGTCGAATAATTCCGATTCATCGACCGATGAAACAATCGAAACAGAGTCGTCATGATGAGAACGGTAACACTCCATAAACTATGCGTTACCATAGGCCTGTTCTTTTTGGCTGAACTTTTGCACCAGTTCATCTTTTTTCCTCTTCTTTCCTCCTAAAGAGAAAAGGAAGAAAGATGAACTGATGCAAAAGTTCAGTTAAAAAGAACAGGCCTAATGTTTACCGATCCCACGACCAATTTTGCAAAGATCGACCGGCTTTGCGTCTCCGTACCAACTTCAACGTTCCGGTGTTCGAGACGGCACTCGAGAACTTTATCGACGAACACGTCGAAATCGCACTGTTGAAAATTATCAACGCGCGAGCAGATTACTACACGTGGACGATCGTGCGAGATCCCAAACGTCCGATCGAGCGATCTCTTCAATTGTCCAACGTCCAGCGACAATTTCGAGATATACGACGGCGTCTACGCACCCGGAGATCATCGACGAAGAGATCTCATCGAGAAGAGCCATCCGTCGACGAAACACCGGCGACCATCGTACCGACGAGCGAGATCTACATGGGACTCCGGCGACTTCTCGCTACCATCAGAGCCTTGTCCACATCGCGTACTCCGACACCGCTATCATCGTCCAGAAGATAGTCCGCGCAAATACGTGCTTATTCAGTGATTTTTAGAAATTAATATCTCCTAAAGTATTGGGAAAATTGCAAAATGATAAAGGACTTTTCGACCCAGTTCAGTCCGCTCTACCAACTCACAAGACACGATCCCGTAAATCGGGGACACCTAACATTCTACGTTCGATTGTTTTATAAATTTCGGCAGAAATACTCCAAATGACGTCACATATGAATGTCTTTAAATGGATTTCCACCAGAAAAAAAGTTTAATGCCAAGAATGTTTAAATAAAGTTATATATCTCGCTTCGCGTGGAAAATCATATCCCCCTAAGCAGGGGAGGAGGTGGGGTGGATCTCACTTCGCGTGGGAAGTTGCCCCTGAGCAGAGTAACTATTGCATTTTATAATGCGAACAGTAAATTTTTAACTAAACTAACCTTTAACTTTAAACATTTTTGGCATTAAATTTTTTTATCAATAGAAATACATTTAATTTAGCTTAAAAGGAAGCTTTTTACAAAGTTTTTTTAAATTGAAAATGTATCGTTTACAGAACTCCTCTCTAATATATTGCTCTAATATATTGCTGTATCGTTTACAGAACTCCTCTCAATATACTTATAAAATTGATGAAAATTAATCCAGGACACGAAAGACCCATTCTGTGTAGTAAAGGTGTCAAAAACCAACGAGTAAAGTGCAGTAAAGCTTAAGAAAGGTTGCGCATCACTGCTCTATTCTATATATTTTTTGCTTTAATCGGCCGCTTCCCTCTACAGAATTCAAAAATTTATGTTAAATTCAGCACATTTGTATATTCCACCCAAATTTTTATTAATTACTTGGATATGTTAAAAGTTCAACTAAAAAATAATAAAAATCGATTTTAACACAATTAAGTACAAAATGTTTTATACTGTGCAAAGATCTTGCTTTCCTATTTATCATATGCTAACGTGATAGTATATTCATTTCATTAGAACATTAAACATGAAAAACCATACAGCATGCTTGACTGTTTGTCGACTGGTAGTAGACTTTCAAAGTCGACATTTAACCAACTATTAAAATAAGATTAGATGATTAGTTAGATAGTCGGCTTATAGTCGACGTAGAATTGACATAATTGATTACATTGGCTAACTTACAGCTGACTATAATTGGGACGTTTGTCGTTTTTAAGGCTCAAGCCCGTTTCTATCAATGTAGATTAACTTTAATCTCGGTTTAACTAACTCTTCATCTTTTTCCAGTTCTAAGAATTAGAAAAAGACGAAGAGTAAGTTAGGGAGAACACCACTGTAACAGGTTCAAAAAAATCGATTTTTTTTGCATTTTTAGAATGCTTGGAATCTTAAAAATATGTCTCTAAAATATTATGTTGAAATTCATAACGAAACTATAGTAAATATGTGCTGGAGTGCACGTAGTTAGATGCATAAACTAATCCGGTTGTAAAACTTTAAACACGTTTTCCTCGAAACTACGTTTTCGTAACTGGACGCTTACCTCGGCCAATTTTTATCCGAATGATTTGAATTTTGGACAGAATGTTTACAACAAAATTATCTTCAGTTAAGCGTACGAATTTCTCAACCGGATTATTAGTTTTTGAAATATAATAAAAAAAAAGTAACGATTTCGCAAAATCGTGACCTCTTTTTTTAAAACAGCGCCATTTTGTCTAAAATTATTTTATCAAAAAATCAGTACGCTTAACTGAAACTACACTTATATACTTTAAAATAAAAAAAAATTTTTTTTATTTAGAGCTTCTGTTTAGACGAGCGCCCGTGCACCCATGTTTTTCCAGACGAGGTGCACATCAATGAGTACTGAGGCTAGAAATATTAATATTATTTAATGAATGTTTTGTAATAACTACGTAAATGCATGTACTTTGAATATATAAAGATAATATAATTCATATAAGCTATTAGTTTTCACAAAAAAAGTTCACAAAAGCTTTTTTTCGGTTGTCACAGTGATGTTCCCCCTTAAAAGAAGATTAAAGTTAATCTATATTAGTAGAAACGGGTATTAGTCAATTAGAAGTTGACATTCAGTCTAACTCAAGTCGACTTTAAACTCCTTCTGCCGACAGACAGCTGACTAACAGCTTGGTACTGTCTGGGAACTGAGAAGCAATATTAGATTAGAAGAAATGTATTGGACCTCCAATAATCTTAAAATAGAGATAGTTAATTACTCTTGTAATTGTTAAAAACATTTAAAATTCTATGCGTCGTTGATAAAACGATTAATGAACACGAAGAGTTAATACGATTATATTCGAATAGTAAAAATCGTGATAAAGCTAATAATTCGATAAAGATTATTTTATTAATTGGAAATTGATTTTCCGAAAGCTTAGCAAATGATGCGTATTTTCCCTACTTGATTTTCATTTTAACACATGGTTTCAGAAGCGGGGGCAGGTACGGTACTCAGATTCTTATCACTCGGATTGGTCCCCTCCGAATCGTGTATCGGTGGTCGCGCAAGCGTTTGCTCGATTTCACGGGTGACGCTAATCATTGGCGGTGGTCGGCGGGGATCCTCCTCGATCGCGGAGGCGCGGCGCAGCTGGCGGTGTTCGTTGGATACATTAAAGAAATATGTGATATCACCGGTATCATCCGCATGTATGTTCGGTGGTCCGTCGTCATTATTATTGTCGCCATGGTAACGTCGATGAATCAGATCCTCCATTTGTTGATAATCACATTCTTCCGCGTCACGCAAATGCTCGTTCTCAATCTGCCATGCCATCTCAGGATTTAACATATCCGATATGTTGCGCATCCACGACGGTGGCGGTGAGACCGGTGGTGTTCTCGGCGGGCTCAATAGACCACAATAACTCTCCAGCTCATCCGTGATGCTAGTATATTCAGCGCGCATTGCCAATAAAATCGATCTTTGCATATTACCAGCCGAAGCGACAGACGACGGAATCACAGCCACGCGAGGCTCCGCCCAGGTTACGCCTCTCTGAGTATTTGGCGGTGGAAGCAGCATAAAATCATCGGATTCCGAACGAGTTCTACTGTTCACCCTGAATGGCCCACGCTCCGCAGAATCTTGTCTAAGTACATGCTCCGTTGAATCTTGTTTGATGTCAGAGGACGGATTCTCGCTGCTAGCCTCTTTACTAGCCTCTCTGCTGGTCTCCCTGCTGACTTCTCTACTAGTAGCTTCCATGCTAATTTCTCTACTTACTTCTCTGCTAGTATCTCGGCTCGTTTCTTTCTCGGACGGTATTTCTTTCTTGCCGGTTGTTTCGCCGGTTGTTCCTTCGGACATGTCTTTGCTGCCTTCCGTTTCCAAGCTTTTAGTTATCTTGACATCGTCTTGATCGACGTGAGCGTGTATGCTTACGGAAGAGTCGTGTCTACTAAGATTTTCACGGGAAATCATAGCTTCGGCCTTGAGAACGTCATCTATTGGATGGTTAACATTTAGGAAAGCAGCGTCGGTAAGAGATCGTAGAAATTTTTTGCGTCGTGCGACTGTCGACAGCTGCGTGTGAGAATCCGCTTCGGACAGAGCCTCCGATCGCTCTGATACCCGACGCTGTCGAATATTGTCAAACGGTCCTAATCCGGCTAGTTCTTCATTGGGCATGTACGTCGCCATGAAACGATGAATCACCCCGAGATGTGCTAAAGTTTGTTGACTCAATTCCTCCAATTTGCGGATACGAAATTCGACAGCCTGTAAATATAAAAATGGTGTTTGTAAATAAAAAGAAAAGTACAAAAATCGAGAAACGTAAGTTTCACTAAAAAAATTACAATTTTCAATTAATATGAGAAAAATTGATCATAAAGATAATTCTCATGTTGTATTCCAAAAAATTCACTGTCGGCGTTAAAAATCTGTAGTTTATGTTACGTGCAGTACACATTTTCGGCGCTGGCAGTGAATTTTAGGAACATAGGTTTTGATAATATAGATGGCTTGTTAGTATCTTAGAATTGTATCTCTTTGCGTAAATGCACGATTATTTTTGTATATAAAGATATTAGAGTAAAAATATTAAAATATGATTATAAAAATGAATATTTTGCAAGTTTCTGATATATATCAAATGTAATTACGAGTATATTATCTACATTTTCTCTATTATTAAAACTGAATATTACTTCTATTTTAATATTAATTTTTATATATTAATAAAACATTTATCGTTTCTTTTAATAAATATTATAAATTCTTAAAAGGGATTTGGATTTTCTTTTATAGTATTCCATATAAGTGTATAATAAAAGATATTTAAACTAAAGATATTAAAAGGATAAAACAATAACTATTGCCATCTTAAATATCTTTAAAGTCACGAGAGTAAGAGACAAAATTATCTAACAAAAATTACATGATACAGAAGCAGTCATCTTATGATGGTAACGCTTCTTTATTAGATATAGTAGCTTCAAACTTCAAAGATCTAAAGGTCATCTTCTTTTTTTAAAAAAATTGTATGATTTTAACGAATGACGTAATATTCTCCTAATTATTCTATATATAAATATTAGAGTTCTAGTTATCAAAAAATTAATAGTTTATAAGATATGTTATAAGTATACGTTTTATTCCGGTACATATTGACATGAACATAAAATATCTTGTAAACTATTCATTTTTCGAAAATAATAAAGTGACCGCAAAATCGGTGGTTTTCTCACCCGTTTTTGATCTCCCGATTTTGAAACTGAATTATGTTTACTTTGGGATTTTACTTCAGGTACGTGGATGACATTGCTCTCTCAACACAGGATCAAAATGTCGATGCACTATTGAATACGTTTAATGGATACCATCCAAGACTAAAGTTCACCATGGAGTTAGAAAGCGACAGTTTAAATTTCCTTGATTTGACCTTAACCAAGAACGATAATAAGTTGATACATGATTGGTATCACAAACCCTTTTTTCGGCACAATATTTACATTATTTCTCGTGCCATTCTATGTGCCATAAATTAGGCATAATCATGAGCTTAATTAATAGGATTCTTTTATATTGATAGAGAATTACTGTCGTATCCCATTTTCCACGAGAAGAATTTCGAGCTAATTATAAACATTTTACTAAACAATGTATCCCTTAAATTTAATTTTTAATAACGTGCGGATACGTGCTTATCCGGTGATCTTTAGAAATTATCTCTTAAAGTATTGCGAAATTGCAAAATGATATAGGACTCAGTTCACTCCGATCTATCTATTCACGAGAGGTGATCCCGTAAGTCCGGGACACCCTGTATATTACTTTTTCCTATGATTTCTAGAAAGTGACCTAGACGCTCCAAGATGAAAGCAAATGAAATGTATTTTGAAAATATTTCATTTAGTTTTATATAAAAATTAATTCAGAAACCTAATATTCTTGAATGTTTATGCAATATTAAACAAATGTTGAATCAATATTTTTGAATATTGTATTGCAATATCTGCAAGACATTATTTTTTTAACGAATACTGAACATTTCTATTTTTTCAACATTTTACAATGTTGTAATTCAACGTTCCTAAAAGATGTTGATTCATTATTATTAATGTAACATTATTTAACGTTATTTCATAATAGAACATCAATATTAAAGAAACCTCCGAATAAGTGTTAAAGTTTGCTCATAATGATGTTGTGTATAACGTTAAATATAACATATTTGAAAACGTTACACGTTATAGAATATCGTTGTAATAATATCGTAGTAATGATTTTTTGTTTTCTGGGATAAGAATATGTTACATGTTAATCATCAAAAGTCGGAAGTTGGCTACACCACAGGGCCGAAACTAAAAAGATAGTCGCTTGCTAAATTTTAAACCGAAATAACTTGTATAATTTGTAAAATAATTTTGTTGTATCATACATCGCGCGCGTTGTACTTATTAAAAAGGGTATTACAACTTTTATTATATCAAGATATTTACGTTAGCGTGCAAAATTGTGCATATATCTTTCCGTTCTTTAACATAAATAATTTTTTTTTAGTAATCACTGTGCTTACAATAAAGTTTAGTTTGAGCTGTTTAATTTGATATTATATTTATTAGGTCTATATCTCTGTTAGTGTACGGGATAAAATGGGTTGATCACTTATACGATAATACCCTGTATTTACAGGGTGATTCATATAAAATGGTCGATTTTATTATTAGCGAAATTTGAAAATATGTGAAGAAACTGTTTATATTAATGTGTTCAGTACAAAAGGGAACGTCAAATAATGAAAACAATTATTTTATGGGTGGAGGCGTTGGGGACATTTTAAGGTCAACTTCATTAAAATGTTATCATAAAATGTTAATTTGTAAATTCGTAAACTATTGATTTTTTTGGTAATTGTACCTTAATACTTTTATGAACAGAATAATGAAACGAATCAGTTGATATAAAGAAAACACACAGTCGTTTTAAAAAAATATGTGGACAAAATAAATAATTGTGTAAATAAGCAATTATGTGTTTTCTTTACACCAATTTATTAATATTAATATTACATATTAATATTATACACAGATGTATATGCTAATTATTGCTAACTGATTGTCAACATTTTGTATGAAGAAAGAATGAACAAAGAAATAACGTTTTCAGAATTTTAAAAGTAAACGCATGAGTGAAAAATAGCATAATCAAGGCGATTTTTCGTGCTTAAACACACATTTCTTGTAAATTTATACAATTTCCAATTCAAGCACACTATGCTTCGATTATTAAAAAGTTAAATTTTAAAGATTTTTCTAAATCCTAATAAAATTCCATGAAAATCCCTGATTTTTTATCCTTTTCTAGGATAAAAAAAACCGTGAAAATTTTAGGTTTACTAAGTTTTTCTAGATTATAAACATTCTGATATAAATTATATATACCTGAAGAGACACATTCTGATTGCTTTCTTTTTTATTGATGTCCTCGATCTTTTGATGCATGTTCTCTACTCGATCTGTTGTAATTTTCACACGCTCCTCTGTTGACATTTGCAACTTGAGTTCTTGCTCACGGAAATAGCCCTCGACGCAATCTTCCTCAAAGTCGTACAGTCGTTCCATGTCATCAGCTTCCAGAAACAATTTCAGTCCATTGTCAGAGGTCTCGCCGGTGCCACTTTTACCTTGTGTAATATGTTTCAAAAAATATCTCAGCAGTAAATATATGTGGCAAATCGTTATAAGCGGTGGCGGCAACACCGGTTTCTGTTCATATTCCATAACGACGGTAAATCGTTGAAACATCCAGACTTGATGAGCTATAGCATTTACCTCATTGAAAATATTGTTAAACACCGCAATTAACAGGTTTATCAGCAAAATATTGGCAATTAAAAGGTACACGGCCATTGCAAGAGGCGTGATCCAACGACCTGGAAGACACTGCTCCATTCCTGGCTGATCGTCGCAATCAGGATCTATCTCATCCGCGTACACTTCTCCATACAGCATAAAGTATGGCTGCATAAATATCTGTCAAAAAAAGTATAATTATATGTGTATGAATTTTTTCAATTAAAAAAAAGATATGTACAGATTTTTTTAGATGTGATTTTTTTATACATATGAAGTAAAAAATGTATATGTACATCTCGTATTATACGCGACTCTGGTGCAAGATTAGGATGCAATATAGCTTGCCTAGCTACACCAAAACTCATAAGTACAACTAGTAAAAGCACCACAAAATATATCATATTCTTAACCATTTTTCCCATCATGGTTACCAAAGGACCTACAAAAATTATCTTATATATATGTATATATATCAAAATGCGTATTTAGTATACTTAGTCATATTCAATTGTTTGAACATTATCTATACATATAGTCATTTTATATATCTATAGAGAGTGATTCAAGAGATAAGGTCAATATCCTGGGTGATAACATCGATCATTTTAAGTAAAAATGTTTATATAAACATATGCTCTATTCCGAACGGTTTTCGACCCCGATAGGCACATTAAGAAATCGTTGTATAATAATGGCATCATGAACTGACAAAATTTTCGCAATAATTGCGCTAAAATGATTCGCCATAACGCAATAGTTCTGTCAGAACAAAATTTCTAAATAATATTTATCAAAAATTAGACAAATTTAATTAGACAAATTTTTAATTTGAGTATAAATATTTTATAATTCACTTTCTTTCAAGAATATAATGAGACGCTAGCAGCTTATTGAAGAAACAAATAAGAATATGTTATACGATTATTTTCAATTGCTTGACGAACACTTCCAAAAAATCAGTGCATAGATCAAGCGGCATAGATTCTTCTTTTTTAAAAACTCAACAATGTTCATTAGATTTCTATCAAATATGACTTTTTGCTCCTTCCCAGGAACTCTTCCAAAGTTCTCGAACTGCAGGCTCTCCGAAATTCGATGACATACAATTTGTAATGATTTACTTAACTTTAAAGCTCTCTCGTCCAAACAAGAGGAGAAAAATTCCATATGGTACCTCTTTCCAAGTCCCTGCCTCGGGATTAACCTAAAGATCCTCGGGAAAACCAGATCAAAAACCGAAGATAAAATAGTTTTAAAAGATTACATTTGACAAGATTTTTTTTCAACAGATTGTTAGTATATGATCAGTTTTCTATGTCTATTCCATTCAACTGCGGATAGTTGAACTTTCCTTTTAACAGCCAACACCAACAATGATATTCATCTCTATAAATGATAGTTCGGACTTTTTTGTTCGCGGATGAATTAATCGACATCCGCTCATTCATCTTCTTCAACAAGCAGCACCGCTTTTCCTCCGTTCTTTTCAAGTAATAATAAAAAGTCAAGGATAGAATTGCTTTTATAAAAAGAAAAAGATTCTCTATTGTTTTTGTCCATTTTCTTTAAAAGACAACCCTTTAGTCAATTATCTCAATAAAAGGAGCAAGCCTATCCGCACGAACTGTACTTGTGTCTAACTAACTTCCGAATTCCGAAAACGACCTCACTCAGTTTTTTAATTATATCGTAAGGTCCTTTCTAATCACTTTGTAATTTCGAAGCTATTCCCTTCTTTCTCGCTTCCTTCTATGCAACCAGATTTTTTGTCCTATATCGAAAATGATCCGTCTACCCTTTTGATCATAATGATTCTTGATCCGTAAAAACTGTAAATTATATGCTGTCCAGCATGATGATGAATCACATCCAATTTGCCTCTTAATGCCAAAATATAGTCATCTTCCAAATTCTCCTTCCTTTCTCTCGAAACGCTACCTCGTAGTAAAGCTGTTGGTAGAAGGAGATCCTGACCGAAATATAATTCTACAAGAGTAACGTCTGTAGCCTCATGCTTTGATGAATGGTAAGCTAGTAAACATATAGGAATCCAATTGTCCCAATCTTTCTGGTTTTTCGTAATAAACTTAGATAAAGAATTGTTTGATGTTCAACATGTCCGTCAGATTGCGGATGCAACGTAGTAACTCTCGTTTTCCTAATTCCCAGTAAACGAATTAATTTTTGAAAAACTTTCGGCTAAAAAAACTCCAAGGAAAACTTTTCCACCTCCATATTAGCCAAAATCTTAAATTGCAAATCTACTTTCCCTACAGTAGGATTCTTGAAAGAATCCTACACAAATCTTATGGGAAATGAGTTTCGGTCAAATTGTTTCAAATTTTAATATTTTAGCTTAAGTCAAGCTGATTAAAAGTTCTCATGGGCCTCTAAATGCCTTAATTTTTGCTCCAGGATTTTTGGAAGATTATTATATCTTATATGGAAAATAGTCCAAATAAATCTTTTTTATTAACATTAGTTTAGTTATGAATACACTATACAGTGCATCATGGATATATGTATACTGCATAATGTATAAAAAGTATCATATTTTTCAATATTTCAAGAAATATTATTATGATATAAAATGTAAAACATCCCAGAAAAAAGCTTTATTTTATTTTCTAATTCCAAGAAATGTTAGGATTTCCAAAAAGGCAAGGAGATTCACGAAAATCAAGCATTCTGTTCGTGAGAAAGGGGACTCATGTAAATCAAGCATCTCAAAGGAATGAAACGCTCGCCACGTTGTTTGTTCTATCGAAAACATCTGGCTTTGACTTATAACATAGCGTCTTGCGACCCGCTAATACAGAACTATCATTCGCGGAAGAAATATTATTGTAGGACTTAGCTGTTGAATCCTCTCTCGCAAACGTTGGAGTTCCCGTCGTGTTGCTGCAGCATCGTCGCAAATTCGGCCTCACTCCGTGCGCACTTCACGGATCTCGGACATCATCGCGTGGAAGATCACAATTTCCGAAGAAATCTCCGGAATCGAGAGCTGGTGTCTTGGTGTATCCGGAGTTGAACCCTTAAAATGTTATACTCGCGTCGTGCTCGCAGATTATTTCACTCGCGACACGCTAGCGGACCACGAATGGCTCTCGAAAGAATAACTCCAGTCTTTTAAGAACGAGCTTTGTTACAAGATAAACACGTAACAAATATAGAGAAAACCGTAACAGTATAACAACAACTTAACGAGCGTCAAATGTCAGTTTTTACAGTCCAAGCTTTCTTTATTAAAACTCGGAGATAAAACACCACCTTCACGTCGGTAACAGCTATCCGGTGGAATAGAATCGAAACCACCAATCGTAAGAATATTTTGAAAAGGGAAGATCCCATACATACAGAGTGATGTCCACTTAAATCGACTATCTGAAATATCTCGCTTATTTTTGACGATATAAAAAAATGTTTCAAATGAAAGTGGAACGGTTTCGAGGGGGATGTACTTTGGTCATGTTGTTTTTTTTTCTAAGTAGAGACGTCAGAGAGAGAGAGAGAGAGAGAGATGAAAGCCACCTCCATTTTTTAAAATAAAATTGTATGATTTTTTTTTACACAATGTGATTCCTCTAATTATTCTGCATATAAAAGTATTAAGGTAGCGAAATCAAAAAACCAATAGTTTACGAGATATTTTATATGCCTTCATTTTGGCATATATTGACATAAAATATTAAATAATTTGTAAACTATTAATTTTTTGATAATCATATTTTACACTTTTATGAACAGAAAGTTTATAGAAGTTCTTTACACCAACCAAAGTTGGTGTAAAAAAAAACACATAGTTGCTTATTTAAAAAATTATCCTTTTTGAAAATATTTTTTTAAAGCAATTATGTGTTCCCTTTACACCAACTGATTTATCTTTTGTAAAAAAAAGTTAATAGATACGTATAGCTCTTTATTTTGGCTTTGCATTATACTGTATTGTCTGTAAAACCCATGACACGTAGAAAAATATAAGACAGTAAGACATAAACAGTAAAAAAATCGGTTAAAAGTAATATTGGAGAACGATCATATAACTTCTTTTTTAGGGCGGAAACATGAAAATTTGTATGTATAAGTATGTGTATATATATATATATATATACACATACATACATATATACATAAAAATTTTTACTTTTCACGTTTCCGCCCTAGGAAAAAAGTTACATGATCACTACCTAGAAACGTAAAGTTATTGCTTGAAATTTTCTACTGTGATTGGTCAATTCGCTTACGCTTACGTTGTACGTTTTGTTATGTGTTTCTGACTTAATTTTTTCTTGTCTTTCAAGTAAGATTGTATAACATATAAAAACATAAATCAATATTTTTTTTTGTTGGTCCTAATAATATCAATATTACCTATATTGTTCTGTAATGACAAAAAAGTAACGCAAAAGTAACTGAAAAGTCGGTAGCCAGGTAACACTTATTGGTTCATATACCTACGTTTTATATATGTTTTATATACGTTTTCTAAACGTATCTAATGTTCTACAAACGTTTAAGAACCATATAAAAGATTAACATGTGTTTTACTAGGATAATTTGTAAAAGTAACTTAATTACTCTTTGAAAGAAAAAAAAACTGTAATTGTAACTAGTTATTTTTACAAAGTAACTTTTTTAATCCTCCACAAATGTTGTATATGCAGAAATGCTGTATGTACGTATTATTATGCCTCTACGATGGTAGTGGTACTACTGCTGTTGAAGAATACCGCCAATGCTTTACTACGTGCAGTATTCCAATGTTATTGTGATTATACAAGTGTTTGCCAAGATTTTCAATACATTTAAATTATCTCGGAAACCGTTCAGAGTAAGACACATGTTTATATAAACATTTTTGCTTATATATAAAATGACTGATACTATTACCTTCCAGAATATTAACCTTTCCTTCTATATATAAATCATCAAATATATAATCATTTTATATAACAAGTAAAATCAAATTACTTTTAGTTCAATATTTCAAACATACCAAAATATTTGTTGACACCAAGGATGTTGAGTATTCGTAAATACCAATAGATGCAATCAACACAATATATGACGCGACCTACATCTAATGTCGAATGTCGCAAACGTAATGCTAGTCCGATTTGAAAAAATATAATAGCAGCGGCATCACAGGGATTCCACATATTCCATGCCCACACGCTAAACTTATGTGAAAGCATCGCAGGTTCCGAGGTTGCTATTTCTCGTATTTTTTCACATCCAAGAGTACAAATATATGCGATAGCATACATTTCGGCTAATGACGGATGATCATCCATGTGCACCAAAATGCAGTATGAGAAAAAAAGCAGAAAAATAATATATGCTATCTACAAAAAAAGTATTTTTATTTTACATATTGTTTTATTACAACCGTTTATATTAATAAACATAAATATGTCAATAAATAAATATACAAATACATATATCATTTACATATAAACATTAAGACAATAAATACATATAAATATTCTTACTTACAGCGTTTGCCCAAAATTTTGTTATTGGAGCAGTATAAAACTCGTATAATTTCTTTCTCAATTTTAATGGTCTGGTTGTTTTGTTATCATAATATTCAGATCGAAGACCATAAGCGCGATGTATTTCATCATCAATGTCCGTTAGTACTCTTCCATTCTCTTGAACAATCGTCTCTTTGATTATTGTATTGTGCTCATTGCTAATTAAAGCCTACAGAAAAGCATAAATAATTTAAAACTATTCAAATTAACTGTTCATATACTGAAAATATTCTTAAATATTATTAAATAGTGCATGGTTAAATAAATATTAATTCAATTTGAAATGTTTACCGAGGAAAGGAAGAAAGAAATTTAATTCAATTTTATACAACAATTCACAAAAAAGTAGCATGCCAAATAATAGAAATAAGACAAAGTTGGATAGAGTAATAATTATCAAATGTTCACGCGACAAACGTTTGCACGTGTTTTATAATGTTTTATAAAACATGAAATTGATAAATATGCATATTTGATCTAAAAATTAACAAATATCTCTAGGCAATGGGAGGGTGGTGGGTTGGACCTCGTTTCGCGTAAAAAGTCATTACGTAAGCAGGAAAGAGTGTGAAATAGTCCTGAATATTGTATGTGGCAAAAATAAGACATTATTTTTTTTAATCTTTTCTTGTTAATAACTTTTTAACGAATAAGAGAGATTGAGCAACAGCTGAAACTTGTTAAAGGTCACTCAAGGTCATGACCTTGACAACATTTGTCAAAGACAATATGTCAAAGTCATCTGGATTTGCTCCCTTTTTATGTATTTTTATCATATTTTGCATTAAAACTATTTGCAATTTGCTTGGTAATTTTTATTAGGTCCTTTATAAAATATCTTTTGTATATTTAAAAATTTCTATCATTATAATGTTGTTTAATAGGTTGTCGAATTTGCCTCATGTTTATCTCACTAAACATAATCTTCATTAAACATAATATTTGTAGCGAATTTTGCGGTAAATTATAATAATAAAATATTTTCTCCGTATATTTAAGACTTACATAATCTCAACTAACTGTACAGTGGATATATCAAGTTATATTATTTCACAGTAATCTCATTAATGTAATTAATATAATTTATTTCGTAATTTTATGTAATGTTAATAAGTTACTGCAATTTCATGAAAAATTTTGGGTAATCAGAACATAATTAACTAAGAGTATCTGAAATTTTTACGACTAACTTATCACACTGTAGTCTCTAAGATTCAAAATAATAATTACCTCGATATCTGGTCCTGCTGGTACATTGTGTTCGGAATCACTATCTTCTTTTTCATCTTCTAAAGCTATCAGATGCTCTTCCTGCGTTTGGGGCATCAGTTGTAATTCTTCTCTACTTTTAAACTCCAGTCGAGTTATATATAGAGGACAAAATAATCCCATAACCACCTAAGAATATTTTAAATACATACATGTTTTAGATATTAAATTCGATTATTCAATAGAAATGAGATTAGTTACAATAGATTAATCAATTTAACCTTTAAATTAGTATTTTTACGTGTACGAAGGCCACCCATCCATAAATCGGCCAAGATAATTTGACTGCAAGGATGCGCTAATAATGGCCGATGATTTGCTGTAACCGCGAGTGATAAGCATGTCTGCCCTGACCAATTTTGAAGTTCGGAAGTTAACAATTGCTGCGTCTGATCATCGTCTTGTCGGTAGCAATAATCCAATAATTCGACCGCTAATATTTGGAAAAAAAAAACGCACAATTTACAGTTAATTATGTAATATATTTCATATCTACAATTAATCATTCATTTCGTATTTATGCGTACCAATGTTTTCAAATTCTTTGCCGTAACCTCGTAATTCATCGTAAACTTCAGTTTCCAAATCATCCTCAGCCGCCTCGTGTGCCATCGCCTTGTATAATTTTAATGCGACAAGCGCTTTGGCTAATGCCTCCTCCCCGTGTTGCCACATCAACAAAGCCATTTGTTGACGTTTCGTTAACACGGCCCAAATAAGCAACTCATTAAAAGGATAATCAAAGAGAGGGGTATCACGATTAGCCGGTAACGTCTCGGCAAGTAGACTCATGGTCAAATTGTCAGACTTCCCACTGGAACTTGTGTAATAACGCGTATTACAGTTCGGAGCGCAGCTATTTCGGTGCATATGCTGCTGATGGCCACCGCCAGATCTCTTCATCACCTTCGTATAAATCATGCGGAATCTTCGCCGTGTATATTGTGCGCGATACGCTCCACCCATTAGCTTGTTAATTACAAGACCAATGTCATGCAATGTATACATGTAACCCCGTGGGATATTCGGCCGTACATCGCGCAAGATATAACCCAATGTATTCGATGGGCCTTCTTTCTAATTAAAAAAAAAAAAAACGAAATATATAATATATAAATGCTCCACGTATGTTTAAAAATTATAGAGTAATCCAATTTTCCATTAACAAAGGACTTCTCCAAAACTGATTTGACTTTTCTTGAAATATATTATTAAACAAAAATCTTAATACTAGCCGTAAAGTACATAAAAAAATTATGAAAGTTTTGTCTAAAACACTTTTAAATATACCTTATTATTTCAACGATAATTGTTTAAAATCAAATATATACATAATTATCTTTGAAAGATTATTTTATCCTTTAAATTTCAAAATAAACATAAAAAATCCGTGTCTCTTAAATTTTTGTGTTTAACAATATATTTTAAGGAGAATCAAAGATTCCAGACAGCATAGTGATTTTGCAAATATAATTTCCTTCAAGGCCTTCATGCGCACACATACACATATAAATAAATATGAAAAAATATATAAATTTATAATAATTAAAAAATAACATTGTTTATTATATCAAGCGATATACGTTATTCATATTCAGATATTTACCCATATTTAAATTGTTTACTAAGAAAAATGCCGCTACAAAAATAAAACTGACCTACCGTATTATATAGCTCCTCAAGACGAGGTATTGATAAAAATTTCCGCATGGATACTCCATTTTCCAGTAGAAGTTTCACAAAGTCTATTCTATCGTGCTGAAGCGCTTGCATCATAGCTTGTTCTAAAGCACCGGGTGGCCATTTTTGGCCATAGACAAAGATTTCACTTCGAGCAATATCCACGCGATTCCATATTAAAGAAAGGGACAACTGTTCAGCTGGAGATAATTGTTTCGATTTAAACAAAGCTGTCAGTATTGTTTGATCGAGCTCTTGCGGCCTATCTTGCGATATTCTAAACACAGTGATCTATAAGAATATAATTTTCACTTATAATTAGAGAATTTTCAGTCTAATATGATACAAAGCTAAATTTTATTTCTAGAAAATGTTGATACCAAATGTTTTTTTCGTGTACACTGCAAAAGTTCTGTACAGAGCTGACTCGCTTGTTCGGCAGAAACTTGAAAAGTACGTTTAATAGTTTCTAAAACTTGTTCCTTAACTCCCTCCAATGGTCCTTCTCCATCACCAGTTTGTCCATCTCTCCATCTATGTAAAAAGTATAGTTCGTAAATATGCATGATCATATATTTTTAAAAAATATGTATGAATATAATATGCAAGCTCGTCATTACCTGTGCATAAAAGCAATTAAATCAGCTGCGCGTCCCGAACCATCACAAACTACTACGGGTACAGGTGGATCATCCGTCACGTACTCTAAAACCGCACGGATCGTATTCGTTCCACCTTCGATAACTAATGCGACTACTGGTATGCTACTGTGTGTATCTAGAAGCATCGATGAACTAGAGCTCCTCGAATTATAAAATTTTAATTCATATAAATCACTGTAACGCTTACATGGTTGCAATTTCAGATTTGAAATATATTTTTCTAATCTTCTGCGGAGAACAATTTCTGCACCGTATCGACCACCAGTACCGTTATCTACTAGTAAAAAGTAAGCATGCCGATTGTTTAATACTGTATATTTAGTCCTGCAAATTCAAATATAAAGAAAACTGTAAAATCACACAAATACACTTTACAAAATCCCATAAATAATGTTTCAATAATATCTTTACATTGTAAACATGCAATCTTACCATGGTGAAGAGACACAATCATACGACACTTCTCCACCGCGACCAACTAATTCGTGGCTTTTATCCAAAATTCCCCAAGGAGCAATACCTATACTTACTACGCGACCTTGTCGTTGAGAACGTTCTAACAATAATGCATCACCGACTTGTCGTGTAACACCTACAAGAATTAACACATTAAAAAATTGAAATTATCGAAACTATTACTAGATATAATTTTCATGAATAGAAATGTACCTGTGTTTGTTCCCCCTGTAAATATCCACGCCCCTGTTGTTTTAGCGGCTTTCAATAAGCCTTTACGTAAAACTTTCTTTAAGTTTGGTTGGAGCTCGAAATTTGACCGACCACCATGTACTGTAATTAATAATTTGGGCAGTCCTAAATTCCATTCTCGACATAATAGCTGTACAATCGGTTCCGGCCGTGTATCATGAGCTAATCTTACATACTACAAGAAATATGTGCAACATCAATTCCCTACTTATGATATAATAATTATAATTTTTATAATTATAAAAACGTTATTATAATATTAATAATATAAAAAGCATTGAATATATACTTGTGCTTTTGTAGGATGCGGACCACCCTGAAATTCTATGGTACCATATGCATCAGTAGGAAAGGGACGAGTATTTTTTCCCGAAGACCATTGCTCATAATCTTTTTCCCTGTTTTCACTAAGACTATAACTTTGCACATCAGCCCCAGTTCCGCAATGATGGGTGTATGAATAGCCACAGCAACATCTATAACAATAAAACAAATTATATCATGTATAAAAATATTTATTATATCTTTACACTTTAAGTTTAATATTTTATTTAAGTTTATTATTTAAACATATACGTAATAAGTAATTTATTATTTAAGTTTAATATCTTATTTATAAACATGTGCGTATAATATGTGTGTGTGTGTGTGTGTAAGCACGCGCACGCGCGCCGTACGCAATAATACAATACAATATTGATTTCGAAGGTATTATTTACATTTATTTATGCATAAATAATATAGTTTTTCCTGAGTATAAATAAATCCTTTTTTTAGTTGATATAATATTAATATTTTAAATTAAATAATGCCTCCGAAATTAATTTTATATTGTATTATTCCAACGTTCTTTAAGATTGCGTTTCAAGTTCGATAGTAGTCAGCAGTTTATAAAATTGTAGAATGTATTTAAAAATTTACATAAAAGTATTATTATTAGGCAATATTATTCGATGTTATTAGCTACCATGATCCAACATCGACCGTATAGGGCACTTCTTGACTTATAATTTGGTTTGTTGTGTGTGTATTCTATATGTATTAAAAATATTATAAATTAAACTTTAAAAAGAGTACCAAGTATTTAAATAATTCATTGCTTATACATATTAATTATAAGTAAGAATTGTGTGTACATCAATTCACTCTCTTTATGAATTTTAACGACATATACATGTGTTTTTGGATATAAATGCATCAGAGATAAATAGATATTTTAACATGTTGTAGATAAGGCCTCGCCTTATCTACATATTGAACTCATTTTACATTAAAAATAATCTACTTATATCATTACAAATTACAAAAATGTTTATCGTATAAAACAAACGAATATAGTTATGAATTTATCATGATATATTCATAATATCATATTATTGAATTAACATTTTGATATTTAGGGTTGCCACAAAAAATAAATTTTGAAATTCCCTGACCTTTTCAGGTTTTCCAATGGAAAATTTTTCATGACCAATATCAAATACAAATTATTAACATTTAGACTAGGTAAATTTTAACATTTAGAAGCAAGGATTGTAAGAAAGCTGTCTTATATTATTAAAAACAACATACATTTAGATTTAGAAGCTTAACAGCATAATGAAATCTTGGATGTAAATTCAGGTCAAAAGTAAATGACTATTGAAAAAAACAATGCAATTATAACGGAAAAAGATGATTAAAGGAAAATAAAATATATAAATTTTAATTATCTTATTAAAATTGTTCTGCCCATTTTAATTTTAACTTCATAGTTTGAAAAATAGAAAATATATTTAATAAAATATATATCTTAATTACAACAAAGTTTAATTAAAGTTGCATTAAGTTCGTATTAAACTGTATGAAAATTAAACAGAAAATAAGCTCAACATTGTAAAATGTCCAAATTTTCTACATAAAAAAAAATAATTACATTTCTTTTGACCTAATGACTGATGCATGGCCTAGTATATAGTTCGCAATACGGAGTAAAAAAAACAGTATTTGATTATAAATGTTAGCCAGATTATTTAAAAAATTATAACAATTGTTTCAAATAAAAGCGCTTTAAGGAATTGAGCAAAGTTCAAAATTCCAGACTATTTTATATTTTTCCTTGACTTTCCCAGGTTTTCCATAATTAATTTAAATTTCCATGATTTTTCTCGATTTTCCAGATCGATGGCAACTCTATGTGCCGATATTCATTATACATAATGCACGTACAAATAGATTCCATATAAAAGCAAGAGAGAGAGAGAGAGAGAGAGAGAGAGAGAGAGAGAGAGAGAGAGAGAGAGAGAATAATTTTTT
>NW_017300169.1:2228384-2243429 GCF_001594075.2 Trachymyrmex cornetzi | reverse complement strand
TATATATATATATATATATATATAATGATATTTAATACCATATTATGTCATATACAAGTATAAATTTATGTGGAAAAAAATTACAAGATATAAATGCCACATAAAAGGAATTGTTAATGTAATGTAATTAAATATAATAGTTAAGTGTGACAAAGTTCGTATAATGAAACAGGCATGATGCAAAAAGAATATAAATTTAGAAGAATGGAAACATCTGTACTTAAAAAATTTGCTACAACAAGAATGTTACATCAAATATGTAACATTACTATCAAAATTATGAAAGAAAAAAGAATTCAATATAAGTCAACTCAAAATGCATGAGTCTCACCTGGAAGTAGTAATTACATCATATTCTGCATTCTTATCGCCTTGTATTTGTACAAACCTATAAATAGAATGAAACAAAAAAAGTAAATCAAATCAATAAATGAGCGGGTAAAAAAACGCAAATTATAAATATAAATATACTGACCGAAAATTTGTAATTAAAATATATCAAAACAGAAATTGTAACTCATAGTAATAGACATAATCTAATCATAATAATATGATGACAAATATGATGACCTGTAACATAGTTCGGGAACCAGTGAACATTTTGTCGTATGATTTCAGCAAACTTGATTTATCGTTTGTACTATATCTTAATATTATTTTTATTTTTAAGAATGTTAAAACAGTAGTCTGTCAGCTGGCAGGCAGAATAAGGGTCGATGGAAGCTATAAAAAAAATAGCGTTTTCGTACCATAGCAGCAAAGATGATTTTTTTTCCTATTTATGATATAAAAAGTGATAAAATGACAGTCTGTCATGTCACTTTATCACTTTTTATATTATATATAATAATAAAAAAATAAAAAATCAGCTTTGTTGCTATGACATGAATGTAGTATTTTTTTGACAAAGTAAATGGCTCCTGTCGGCCTCTGCCCCGGAAAGTTAACGGCAAACTTCCGTTTTAGCAATCTTAAACATAAAAAAGATGATAAAATTAATAAATCAAGTACTGAAATGACACGTAAAAAATGTTTATTGTCTTGCGAATTAATGACAAAGTATAAAAGAGGAACAAAACAAACTAATAAATGAGAAGCAATGAATTTGTGTCCATTCTTAATTAATTAAAAATAAGTCACATTTCATGACACACGCTGCATTTTGGTGATATAAAGTATCAAGAATCATTTATTATACAATAAAATATAAATGTGTTACTACAATAATTTTACTGTAATCATAGAAAATTTTATACAATTTATAGTATAGAATTCATATTATACAATTTTTAGCAAACGAGCACCACTCGCTTTCATACCATTATTTTTTCTATACTCAAGTGTTTCAACATTTAATGAATAAACTGCGGAAACATTTTATAAGTAAAAATAAGAAAAAAAATGTTATTTGAAGTTTGACTAGTAATATTTTATTATCAAATTATAAACTAATATTATGAAATCGAACATATTGGTGGCATTTTATCACAATGATGGCAGTTATTATTTCACAAGAATATAAATCTAATAGCTATTCTTTTCGAGTCTAGTTATTATCTCAGAGAACAAATATCATTTATCCACAGATCGAAATGATATTAAATCGTTTAAAGATAGTAAATATGACATGAATATACATACGAGATAAAAACGCGTTCGACCTTTCTATGTAAAACATACTCTTTCATATTCTGCGCAATGGAAAATCCGTGTTTCCTATTTCATGTTCCGTTTCAATACTTATTTATAACTTTGTAATAGAGTATTTTTAACCAAACTTCATATAACATCTTTTTCTTACTTCCACTACCAAAATATGTTCTCACAGTTTGTCTGTTAAATCCTGAAACATTTTGTATATATACATATTCATTACAGCTATTTCAGGTGAAAGTCCTACCTATTTCCATCCTCATTGCTTGGGATAAACTTTGCACATTCCCTCTTTTGAAATGTTGCCTCTATCCAACTACGCTCAGTTGTCTACAATTTGAAAAACATAAGGATACAATAGCTGCAGTCAGAAAAGAAGCAATGTTAACTTGAAATATATTAAAAATCTTTATACAGTGTAATTTCTTGTCAATATTATTATATAAATATATCGTATTAATCATCAAACAATTTCAAAATAAAATTAAGTAAATTATAATAATAGTTCAATTATATATATAAATTAAAACCAAAATTGTATTTTACAAAGTACAATAACACAATGCGTTAATTAAAAAAAAATACCTTAACTTTCTTATTCTTCACTTTTGGAGTATTTACTCCACAGATAATATTTCCAATTGCCATCTTGATGAAATTTGTGTTCACTTTAATTTAAAGCAGTGTTCTAAAGAAAAATAATAGAAAAAAAAAGAAACTAAACAATATAATATGCAGAATATGAGTATTTTTGAATTTATTGCATATAGTAAGATCAGAAAATTTCTAGCTCAAAAAAATAGAAAAAAAGATAATAAAACAGTTATTTTTATTTTCCAATATAATCACTCTATATTTTTTTAAATATATTTTTAAAACAATGAATTAATTTTTCTGTACTATTATAAACATTCTAAATTTTTATTCTTAAATTAATTTAATATTGCAAAGTAAAAAATAATTATTAATTAATTACTTTTATTTTTCAAATTGAAAATAAAAGTGAGAGATTTGAAATAAAATTCGACTTGCATGCAAAAAAATTTATCAGTAATAAAGAATGATTTCGACAGTATTACAAATAATTTTAAAGAAAAATATTTGGAATATTATTATAGTAATATGGTAAAAAATAAAAAATAATTATTAAAACAAATTAAAGTAGTTGTTATTTTAAACTATCTTTTTATCTGGAAATTTAAACTTTATTGTACCTTGTATATCGAACTTTACACAGATTATTGTAAATGTTATGTGAATTTAGATTTGGAATAAACCATATAATTATAGCGTAGTTCAAAGAATGAACGAATTAATAAAATTTGTATATATGTATAATGAAAATAAAATCTCTACTAAAATTTGATTACTAATACTTTCTGCATAAATTATAAGATTAGTTTTCAATTACACATTCACATATAACTGTATAATTAAATCATATAAATCATATTATTAACAAAATTAAATAAATTTAACACTTAATAAGAAAATAAATTAAAATATTAATGCAAAATAAAATAATTAGTACAATTACAAGTTTAAATTTCCGTAATCTATAATTTTTTGAAATGCATTTATTACTTACCAATCGACAGGATTTGTTTTTAACAATCATCTTTGACAATCAGAAAAACGTAAGTCGTGCTAAAAGAAATATTGTATCTGAAACGCAATCACGATTATTACAACTGTGTCGGAGTTATATCATAATCTTGTTACATTCTATTTTGACAAACCAAGCTGAAAAAATTCATTAGTTTATTAACCCTTACCATACTAATATGGGTAACTAGTGACCGAGCAATTCCTGTTCGTGCAAGTTTCTTTGAGTCTTTTGATAATTATAAATTATACTACATTTTATTATTTTCCAAAATAAAAAGTCAATATTTATTCTAGAAAGTTGAAAATATGTTGGTGAATTTTTAGAGATTTTTAAAATTATTTTAAAGAGGTAAAAAAAAACGAAAAGATTTGAAGTGACCCTTGATGGTATAGATGAGGCACCAAATTGTAGATGGTACAGTAAGAGTTAAAAATCATAAAAATTTTTACTCTAGAAAAAAAATGTAATTAAAAATTTCATCGTTTTATGATAGATGGAATAAATGGAATTTCCGAAGGCAGGCACCGAGATACACTTACATATTACTTAAACAAAAAGCATGCAAGCGACGCGAACAAGGTATAATTTAATGCATCATAAATAAAAAATATTGGGGAGTTAAATAAATTGTACTAGTTAAATCTTACCTTCATTGAAATTTTTGAATAAAACATTCCTTTTAAAGATGACACACAGATACGACGCTAGTAATATTGCTTCAGTATTGTCATTTTTGTTTTGTCCTTGAGCCGTCTGTTTACGAATAACATTCAAAATTGATTTTGTTTGGTGTTCTATGTAAGCTTTCATATAATTTACCTAAGGTGTGATCAGCACAAAGCGAGTAATTAAAGCTTAGTATACTACAAGATTATAATTAATATTTAAACTCTTGGAATATAATATCGAAGTATCATATTAATTAAAAGATGCCTTCGGATGAAGGCGAATTATAATGTCTCTTGTCGCTTCACACAGTACTTTGACAGAGGATTCCGTCGTGCTGATATGTATTAACATGTATCACACTGTTTTACCCATGTTTTTATAATAAAGTAAGTCTAGGTAAGTTGAAGGTTAGGTTAAAGGTTAAGTTTTAGGTTAGTCTTATGCCTAGTTCAGCTGATGCAGTAAGCGGCAGCCAATCAGCGAGGCAATAATGGTCGCGAATCAGCAGACTCAACTCAAATCGTTGCTATTGGATGTAAAAGAATACACCAAGAAAGAAATTATAATTAATAACAGCCCTGTTGTGTCAATTCTACTAGCCTCTCCGTGATTGATTCAAGAGCTGCGTTCGAAAATATCACTCGGGTGTCTCCGTGTATCATCCTATCCTTGTTTAACAATGAGTGAACAAAGATAATACGATACACGGTGATATTTCTGAACGCAGCCAAGATGTTGTATACTTCTGTGATTGGATCAAGATGTCGTGTATCTCTCTGTTGATTGGACTGGCGTAGGCCTTAGTTTGAGCATGCGTATACTTTGGCAAATTTTTGATAGCAGTTAAAAAGAGTTAGGAGTTAGCAGTCTAATGTAATAAGAAATCTGTGGTTTGATTTAAACGCTGCTTCGTTTTCGGCGGGGTGGGGGAATTTCGCCAGCGAAGCTCGGCTACATGATATCGTGTCTTTAAAGTTTAAAGGGTCTCCAGTTCGGATCCTTTGGTTTGCCCTGGTTGTTGAAATAACGCGAGTGACACATCAAAAGACAGGTTCTTTTTTTATGTGGTTTTGCAATATTATACCTGTTAAAAAATGGCTACTACTAGCGAATATACTAAATTGTTCGTATGCGCGACCGGCATATTTGTGTGCTATTTCTACTTTGGTATGTTACAAGAAAAAATCACACGTGGACAGTACGGTGATGGGGAGAATCGGGAAAAATTTACGTACATGTTTGCACTGGTTTTCGTTCAGTGTCTGGTGAATTACATATTTGCTAAAATGATTTTGCTGACTGTGATGAAACAAGGCGAGGATACTACAAGAACTGTATATTATTCGTTGTCTGCCCTAACATATCTTCTTGCTATGGTGTGCAGTAACATGGCATTACAGTTTGTTAATTATCCGACGCAGGTGATCGGTAAAGCTGGCAAGCCTATACCTGTGATGGTATTAGGTGTATTGTTAGGAAAAAAGGTATGCAATTCAATAAGTCTATGTACCAAGATAGTTTTATACATTGAATTTTTTTGCTATCTTTAATTATCATTTTTTTCTTTACAGATATATCCAATTAGAAAGTACATATTCATTTTCTTGATTGTCGTTGGAGTTGCATTGTTTATGTATAAGGATGGTAATGTTTCTAAAAAGCAAGCAGAGTCACAATTATCAGTTGGAGAATTGTTATTACTATTATCGTTAATGATGGATGGATTAACAAGTGCAGTGCAGGAACGAATGAGAGCTGAACATAACTCAAAGTCAGGACACATGATGCTCAATATGAACTTTTGGTCTGTTATCTTTAGTAGCACAGTGATTCTTATTTCTGGAGAACTTTTGGAATTTATTCGTTTCCTACAAAGATATCCTTCCACCATATGGCATATAACGACATTTTCTATGGCTGGAGCATTTGGACAATATTTTATATTTCTAACTGTAGCTGAATTTGGTCCACTGCCATGCTCAATTATAACCACTACTAGGAAATTTTTTACTGTTTTAGGCTCTATATTAATTTTTGGAAATAATCTTTCTCTTAGGCAATGGTTGAGTACACTTATAGTATTTTTAGGTTTATTTTTGGATGCTATGTATGGTAAAGATAAAAGCAAGAAAGGTACTGTAAAATAGAATGTGATAATTATCTCAACATTTACTTAGATATATATACTTTTTTTTTTGAATCTATACTTCCAGCGTTTAATTATATTATTATAATTTATTATTTATAACACCATAAATATTAGATTTTATAATCGTATATACAAGTTAATAAGATATTATACAAAAAGTTGTTATATTTTCTGTTTATATTTTTTTAAAAGATAAAAGAATCTTTTTGAATGAAAGGGGATTGTGTAATTTTCTCAATTTATACATTAAAGATTAATAAATAATTATAAATTTTAAACAATTATGATAGTTGTAAAGTTTAATTTACATTAAAAATATGTACATATATAATTAAAATATATATGTATACGTATATACTACCGTTCATCGATTTCAAAATTTCCCAGATTTGTTGATTTCTTTGTTAAAGATGAACATGACATATGTTTTTTCCATAGAAATGAGTTTACCTGTTGTTATAAACATCTTCTATTAAGGCAGATCACTTTATGATTCCTTCCTGAGAGTTATTTACGAGACTATTTTACATGCTTTTACAAGAGTTCTTTCAATGTTGAATTGATTTTAGAATAGTAAGTCCGGATCTACAATAGGTGTTTTAAGCCTTTTAAGCCGGAAGAAATTGGCCAACTACAATCGAATGCGAGGAGAATAATTAATTGCGATTCGTCCATTCCGACTTAAGAATAAAGAATAACGATTATAATTCATCAGGAGGCTTATTAGGGGCTCCGCACAATAAAAGGAACAGAGAAAAAGAATTTCAACCTACCAGAAACTGTATATTCCACAATGGGGTGATCCCGATCGACCACGGCTCGATTGGACACCACCAATCACAGTGACCAGTGCTTAGGAGCTTTGTAGTCTCAAGCGCTGTGAGTGGCTCGTGTCCAATTAAGCCGTGTCCAACTGGGTGCCACCCTTCCACAATACATGATTTCTGATAGGTTGAAATTCTTATTCTCTGTTCCCTGTTCCTTTTATTGTGCGGAGCCCCTTACAGTTCTTTACACAAGATGGAAATTATAAAAATGGGCGAACTCACTAGGTGTTAACCAATGAAGTTATAAATATTCTAATAAATTCGATCACTTTCGTAATTTTTACTTCGTTTTAAGGACCGTAATAAACTCCCAGAAATCAGAATACACAAGGTGCTTTCCATTTGATGACACAAGTCGACACAAGCGTTTTTTATCCTTGTTGACATTCAGAGAGTGACAAAGATAGAACAACACTTGTGTCGACTTGTGTCATTAAATGGAAAGCACCCACGATTTCTGATAGATTGAAATTATTATTCCTGCCACCGTATTGTGGCTGCGATGCTGTACCAACCTAGAGTCCTAGATTTATCAGGTGTTGTCTACAATACACGGAGTAAGAAGTAAGAGTAAGAAATTGACCAATCACAGTCGATTATTCTTCTCACATTCGACTGTGATTGGTCAATTTCTTACTCTTCTTACTCCGTGTATTGTAGACGGGCCTTAATAGTAAAACATTATCCAACCCAAATGGGAGCAAATCCGCTCGGGTCGAATACGCTATGTGTTACACTGTGTCATCTGTGTATCTTGCTGGGTACCTATCATAGAACAAGTCGGAATCGATTCCGATCGGAATTATTCAATTATTCCCTAGATTTCTATTGTGTTTTCTAGGGAAAACGGGATAATTCCGATCGGAATCCATTTCGACATATTTCATGATAGGTACCTTGGAAAGCACCCATTATAACGCCATTGTACAGCTCTTTTACGAGTGTATATCAATTGTCCACATCACCAATTGGCTAATTTAAAATAATATAATCTCATTGGTGGAGCAGTGAAAAATTACTAGGAACAGAGCGATGTGAGTGGTGTGTGCAATTGAACAGTGTGCAAGTGCGCCGCTCCCCTCTTGTACTATCATATAGCATCTCTTTTCTGCACGTGACGGTCTTATTCTACGCATCTAATTTGCGCAGGTAGCACTTTTATGGAAATTTAGGGAGTTAGCAGTCTAGTGTAATATTTAGATAGAAGCCTGTGGTATTTATATAGTTGTTTGTGGACTGCGGTTTCGACAGTAGTTAGTATTAGTATCAAACTAGTAGCCGACTCGAGGAAAGACAATCTACATAATAATTTGTTGCAATTATTGAAAGAACACGAGAACACGACGCAGAAAAATGGCGGAACAGAGTGATAGGAGTCAATTACCTCCCGGCTGGGAATGCAGATACGATATTCGCAGCGGTCGTCCGTACGTAAAGTGCACTTTAGAAGTTATCTTTTTATTTTTTTCATTAAAGATAAACAGCTTACTAATAGAGTTCCAAAAATTGTAATCTTTCTATATCAACAAATTCATATTATACGAAACAGTTGTAAATACGTACTTGGTTTTCGATAATTCTTTACGATTCTTGAAATAAATGTACGATCAAATTGTCAAAAAGTAATGAAAAAGATAGCACGGCAGTAGATAATATTCTACATGCATTAATCAAGATGCTTTGTACTTAATAAAATTTCGATTGGACATTTATGATTAACGCATTGACAGTTCTATAAAAATATTTATAGAAAATCGACGTACAGACGGTGCCAGGTATGCCTTAATACCTGAAATTGTACGAGTATTGAGATCACAATCCAAATGCATTATGATCCCAATACTCGTACAATTTCAGGTGTTAAGACATACCTGGCACCGTCTGTACGTAATATTTTTTTTGAAACAATAGATTAGATACTTATAACTGTTAATGGTGATCTTCAGATATTTCATAAATCATTTCAATCGAACTACAACATGGGAAGATCCAAGAGTGAGATATTGGCAGTATTCTCAGTATATACAGTCTCAGAATTCAGTGGCACTGAGTTCGACTACAACTACCACTTCTCAAGATATTCCTATGCAGGTCAGTTGTAATATTATTAGAATAGTAATAGAATTTATATATGCATATGCAACTATAAGTTGTAAAAGTTCACATGTTTCTGAATCAAATGTTAAATGCTTAAAAAATGATACATTATACTTTAAGTTACATAGGTTTTTAAGCTAAAAGATCTTATAATGATTTTTAAAAGATTTTTTTCATCATTTATTGAATAATAAATTTATTTTAATTAAGTATAAAAGTGAAAGAATCAGCTCTGAGAATCGATCTAATAATGAAATAATTAAAATGCCATGTGTGTGTGTGTGTGAAAGATCCTACTATTCCATTTCAATTAAATATCCATGAGTCTCAAATTTTTTCTCCGTGTTTTCAATTTACTCCGTCAATGTGCTGGATATTTACAATGGTCACTCTGTCAAATGACCACTATTTATAACTATCTTTTGGTTAAATTCACATTCATATTTGTACTGTCTTGATGACATGAAGAATTAATACATTATTAGATAGACTTTGATAAGTCCTTGTAACGAAATGATTGTTATAATTTTTTTGTCTTTGTGCTTACAATTAGATATTTATATATTGTCAAATTTTTTTTCAAAGAACATCCAGTACAAACCAAGGTATAAACTAGATATTTATGAAGTGTTCGGTCCTTGGAATCAATTATAATAAATTTACTTAATTTTCTGCTCATATTTAATGTCTAATCATAAATGTGTGATTTGTTTGAAATTTGAAAATTTTGTAATTTCATTTCTGGAAGTAAAGTACATTGTACAAGTATACTTATACAAAAAAGTATACTTATCTTTGCTAGAAACAAAATTTAACAAGTCTAAGCTTCTTAAATTATTTCAAAAAAATTTCTCTTCAAAATATTTAAATATGTATATTTATATTTATATACTTAAAATGATCATATAAGATCTCCAATCATCTATTTCATATGCTTTTATTATTATTAATCCATTTTTGTACTTATTAAGAAAAAATTTATATAGAATCTATTTTATATTTAAAATTTTCTTCCAATTTTTTATTAGGATAGGATAGGACTATTTCTCTCATCAATGTCAATTTTAAAATAATCTGAAAATTGCAGAAAAATTTCTCAATATATCCAATACCCAACACCATTTCAAACATAACTAACTTATTACTGAACATAATGTAACTTTTTATATATACTGAAAAATAACACAACAAAGGAAAACATAAATATCTAACAATAATAAACAATTGATTAAGACCATATATGTGAATACACAGCAACTAAGAATTTAAAGTCTATAACAATCGAAGCTGGATCTTAGACGCTTAAACAATTTCCATGTGAATTTATATATATCACATATGTATTCATTTGAACTGTGCACCGAATTGATTTTTCGGACTTGTAAACACAACTAAACTATTGTAATAATATGACAAATTAAATTGATGAGCAATTTAATAATTTGATGCTCAATCAGGCATCCTATTAGAAAGATATTAATGTGTCAAAAATCTATAAATAAATTTATTGCGAAAAATATTACTTCGGCCGGGAGTCGAACCCGGATCTCTAGCATTTTGTGCGAGATGCTCGAAGACTATGTCGAAGATTTTTATTTAAAAACATTTTGAAAAATTTATTTTGAAAAGTGTACTTAAAATTGCATTATAGAAAAAATAATAGTATGGCATGGTAATTAAGGGACCGATTACAAAAAAGTTGCGCGGCAGTTAAAATAATAATGATGGATTTGCTTCTTTCTATTATACAATTTCAATGATTTCCCTTTATTACTGTACCTTATAATTTGTGATTTTATTTTATTCGAACTCGCTTCTATTTTCTTTGGATACATTATTGATAAAAATTCCGCTGTCTTGATTATTAGTTAGGAAAAAAGTATAATATTAAAGGTTAAGGTTCATGTCAAGATTTATATTTTACCGTGCTAAAAGAATGTCAAGGTTGATACCTTATTATGCTAAAAGAATGTTTATGTTGATAATTAATCATTTAACATCATTTGAATATTTCTACATATCATTAAATCATTGAATGTTTTTATGGTATTTATGTATGATGTTTGATTGTTTGAATATTGTATACATTGCCAGATTTCTTTTAATTTTCTTCTAATATACGTATATACAACTTTGACACTTATATATTATGACACACGGTATATTTAAATACATTACAATGTGAACGTTTTTTTAAGCATTAATTTATTTTCTTTAAAAGTGTTGAGTGTTTCCTGGCACATCGGCACATTGTGGCCAAGTTCGTCTTGCTCGCTTTTATACTAAAAACACAAATGTTGATATCATTGCTTAACTCAATAAATTTTGAAGCACTTCCGTAAATCAATGACATCATAATTTTCTACTAAATACGTCATTATTTTTCGTTTATATTCACTTTCTCAAGAAGTTAGACCACTTTGATAATCTAAAAATTAGGTAACTTTTGGAATCAGTCAGCAAAACGGCTCCGAGTTGCCATTTTGTCAAAGAAAAATTTAATACGATTTTTTCAAACTATTGTGTTGCGGTATTTCGTCTGAGATACATTTGTCTCGAATGAGGCGGCACATATTAAGCACATCCTTTTCGCATTGCATTTTGCTCCAATCCAAGATGGATGTCTACAAGTGAACGTTAATTTCTCCTTTTAATGAGGTTTTAATTTTACTTGAGAAAGGTACATTTACTTTGTAATTTTTTTTATTCTTAGTTTTTATCATAGTGACATAATGTGAACTCTGATCGTTACTGTTATTTTATATGTTCTTTATAGATCTTTTTAATTTAACTTCTGCACTGTTGTAATGCTTCCAATGTTTTTCACAACTACGATGAGATTTTTAACTTTTGGCTCAACATTTTTCTAAGAGAGGATAACTTTTACAAGAACACAAGTAAAATGCCATTACTGAGTTTATTTTGAAGAATCAAAGAATTACCACATCGTTGCAAGCATTTCAACAAACAACACATATTTACATTACTTTATACATGTATTAAGTTGTTGAAATTCTAGATAATTTGCCGTTTGTAATATTTTAATATTAAAAAATTTTTGTTAACATTGAGAATGGCCCGATCGGCGTCGAAACGTTTTGTAGTAATCTTATATTTATAATTTAAAATCTATTTTTGTTTGTGTATTTCTGGCTCGTAGCTCTTCAGATTATTTTTGATTTAATACAATTTTATTCTTAAAAAATTGTATTATAAGAACCTTAAAATAAACTTTTTATTCCATTGTTTTATAAAAAAAAATTCACAAAGTTATCTATGATTTTTAGGGTGATGATATCAAAGTAATTTAATTCCTTAAAAGAAATAGTATAACAGAAATGTGGTGTGCACTTTGAGCTAAGGCAAATACAATATTACTAATTCAGATACTAATAGTTGACATTAGCGTATCAAAATTGTATATACATGAATAACATAATAATTGACAGCAAATAAGACGAACTTAGTCTTCACGTGACAACGTTTTGTAATTAGTATATTTATTAAAGATACATTCTACTTATATAAAAGAAGAGCTTATATGTAAATAATTATGTAAATAATGTTTCCGAAAAAACGAATTAAATGTAAATACAGACGGAATGTATATATTTTTTTATATTGAGATAACATTTAATTTTTAATAATTCCTTCATTAAAGGTAATTAAACATTACATATATGAATCACATGCAATTACATATTAATTAGATGTTTAATTTAACGCTTTTACAATTTAATTTTGATGACATTTTATGCAAAGTGAAATACTGTTTGTAAGCATTGAATGAAATAACATTTTTACTCTCTTGCATTATACTCGACATCAAGAAGCTTTTGACTTTAAATTACTTACAAAACATATGTGCAGCTATCATGATTACATATAACATACTTATTTTTAATGGTTTAATCTAATCATGAAACATAAATTATGTTTCAAAAAATATTTTTATTTATTAAAATAAATGTTCTTTCATTATATCACTCGAATAATGAAGATAATTTTGATAAAATAAAGTTTCTAAATATTTTTTCTTATTTTATTAAATCGGAATGAATTAAACATATCGGTATTAACAATCTAAAAATATTAAAAATATTAAAAATATAAACATTATTTAAGAACTAAAATATTTTATGCAAAACGTTATCGTACTTGAGATTATATTCATGTGTTTATGTTATTTATATATATTGTGTACAAGAAGAGATATTCTAATTTCCATTTGAAACATATCATATGCTGCGTGTGCGCGTTCGCATGCGTGTGCGTGTATGTGTATGATAAACTGTATATGTATATATTCTTGTGATATGCACACGCTGCATTTGGATAACGCACACGATACTACAAATAAATAGACTGGAGGAAGCGGAAGTGGTGGGCACTTAAATTATACAGGTGCTCATAGAGTTCCACAAATTTATCCAACACCGTCCCCTTATCATAATCCACAACTAGCATTCTTACCTCCCAGTGCACAGGTAAGTAAACATTTATATTGAAAGTCATCCTCATGAATCATGCCTGCTTTTCATCAAGTTAGTTACCACATTATGCCAGTATACGTACACATATGTACATACATACATATACACTTGCATACACAAAAGTTTTTGTAATTGTTATATAGATAGACACGCGTGTATGTGCAGGAGCTGAAAACGCCAATGTCGTTGAAATCCACCAGTGTGATGACAACTCGATTAGGTGACTTGACTTTAGGATCTCCGACTCCAGTGAGAAATACAGAGACAAGTTTTACTCAAAATTCCGACTCTGAGTCACAAGTGGCGAAGATCAACGCTGTATTTCCGACAGTTTCGGATACACATATTCGTCTTTTATTAAAGAAGTAAGTTTTTTTTAACACGCAAATCATCTATTACCAAAATTTTTCGTCTGAAGTTTAATACTCACACTTTTTAACATTTTTATACAAACATTAATATTAATATTAAATATTAACATGAACAATAGAACTATCACGCGTACAAAAAAAAGTTGATTTTTTAAGTTTCTTTGATTAAAATTATCTGAACTCCCCTGTCTATTTTCATAAATTAGCACTGTATCAGGTCTGGTGCTAAGTCGACAGCCAATGTCTTTCAGATACCATAACAGGGCAGCTTTGGTCATGAGTGCTCTCCAAGTGGAAAAGAATCCTCTTTGTGCCCCAGGACCCTGTACACCTGTGGGAGTACATTCAAATTATGCAATTCCAAGATGGCGTCTACCGGCTCATTCTATACATGCAGCATTAACATTGAGTCCGCCTCGCGGAGTTCGACCAGCCCCTAACTCCCCAAAAATGAAACTTAGGTTTAACCCAAATATTCATAGTTTCAGTCTTTTTCACCCAGTCTGGATGCTAGATGTTGATATCGTATCTTGTGATAATTCCATGGAAGTATACCAGTCAAAGAGCACTGCCTTTTCTTTTGCATTGTTATAATTGTCTGGTATATTTCACGCATATACACGATATTATGTAACGGTAGCATGTATGGAGTCATAGGTTTCCTTCAACTGTATTTAGATATTAAGTACTAGAGATGTGCAATTATTTACATATTGATTCGCCGATTCTTCAAAATAATTTATCGTGCACGGTAGCAAATACATAATGTAGTCTAATAGATTTTTATTATTAATCTTGTTTATTTTATTATATTTTTATTGCTTTTAAAAAGTTAAAAAATATTCTGTCACTGATCAGTAATATCTAATTTTATGACATCTGTTATTTTCTTTTATCTTTCAGTTTCTTCCTGGTTTGTAATAAATGTTGGATAATATAAAATTTACGCTATCTAGAATAGGTTGGTTTTTGTTCCATATTATTCATGTTTTATTTTTGTCATTTAGTAGCACAAATTAAAGCTTTGTATTGTTAATTAGATGTCATTGTTATGTTATTTGTATCATTAAAAGGGAATAAAAGAGTTTTTACATTTTTTTGCATAAAATATATATGTCACACACAGTCAAAAAGTATTAATTTTAATAAATGTGACATATATATATATATATATATA
>NW_017300169.1:2210246-2228333 GCF_001594075.2 Trachymyrmex cornetzi | reverse complement strand
TATATAATAAGAAAAAAACTCGTTTATCCCAAAACGAGATAAAATTTAGTTTGTGCATGTGCATTCTATTCTAAAAATATTTAGATAAATATAATATAGGTATGTGTAGAGTAGTTTATATTGTTTGTTATAAAAAGTAAAGAAAATTTTATGAATATTTTTAGATATCAATCACATGTGCATATTCTAAATAATGTTAATTATTAATTTTTTCACATATTTTTACTAAGTTATAATGTACAATTGACAGCATTAATGTCGTCCGATTCACAAAAGGATATTTAAATGCGATTTATTTATAGTTTTTAGATAATAACAGATACTTCTTTTTATTTTAGAAACTGAAATAATGAATACAAATCAGGGATTAAGATCGCGAGTCAATTTTTGGCGTGTTATGAAAAATGATAGAATGTTAAATTAACTTTATTTTGCGTTAATTGACGCTTGGGTATTTTATCACGACTTCATACATATAAAATAAAATAAAAATTGTAAAATAAAATAAAAAACGTAAAATTAGTTTTTTAACGATGGTAGAAACTAAAATCAAATTTCCAAATATACTACAATTATCAAACCTTTTACATCTAAAAATAATTCATATCGATGTTGACATCAAACATATCATCGACAGAAATGGAAATGGAAGTAACTAGATATTTTTAAAAAATAACTTTCATTCCCCTTGAGGTGTATTCTGATTCCCACCTGGGTGCTCCTCGGGTATCATGTCACCCTTGTTTAATGTTCTATAAAAAACATTAATAACTTGACATCCGAGGAGCACCCAGGTGGGAATCCGAACATGCCCCTGGACAAAAATAGAAAACGTGTACATCCGAGGAGCACCCAGGTGGGAATCCGAACATGCCCCTGGACAAAAATAGATAACGTGGCATATATATTTTATTATATATCTGAAATAGATTTATATATAAAATTGTATTTAATAAAAAATTAAAAAATAAGAGGAATATAGATATAAATAAAATGACAAATAATTAATTTATTAATTCTCTGCTTTTTTATATTGACTGAAACAAGATATTGTTTGCTGTTTTAAAAAGTTAGTCGTGATACAAATTTGGGAAGCCCTGATTTATTACTAATAATATAAGCAACTAGATATTTCTTAAATATTGTAGAAAAATTTGTTCATTGAATGTGCGCACGCTGACCGGCATACATTAATGCTATGTACATGAGTTAAAAGTAAGATTACATTAGATTATTGTTGTTTTAGTAATGAGTTATAATTTATATATTATTACAATCATATAATGTTAAAATGTATACTAAATCCATATGATAGTAATGCATTATGTTTGTATGTTGTGCACGTAGCAATAATATAGCAGTCATATTAAAGATTTATATGTTTGGAATGTATGTACAGGTACCTGAAAAATGTATTTCCAAAAGTGGACGAAACAATATTATTGGATGTGCTGGAACAGAGCGATAATAATGTACAGAAGGCATCTGAAAAATTAATTGAATTAGGATATGAAAAACGGAATCCTACCCTTCCTGCCAGAGCTTTAACAAAAAAGAGAGAAGAGGAAGAGGTAATGAATTTTTTTTATTGTACATCATATAACGCGTACATTGTTACATATAAAAACAATTGTCTTTATAGGTGCATGATGAGCAAACTGCACCTACTCCTCCTCCACGCATAAAAAGTTTGGAAGAAAAGAATAAGTGTAAGTAAAAATTTTTGTTAAAATTTTAATTTTATTTTTATATCTAATTATATAAGTCCACTATAGAAAGAAAATATTGCAGTGAAAACACGTTTAATGCAAAAATATAAGAATTTACCAGACCGAATTGTGATGCTTGCTATGGATAGTGTAGATTATGACGAAGAAAGAGCAATACATATATTAGATATAGTAATGGCAGAAGAAGCTACTCGACCATTATGTACTTCCAGCAGCCAAAGGTAATGTTTCATTTTTTAACAATACATAAAAAATCGTGAATATATTAATGTCCTCTTATGAGTTGTGTTACTTATTGTAGTAGTAGAAGTGACGAACGGAAAGATAGTCCACCAGTGACAGAAGCTATAAAATTAACTGCTTCTCCGATTAAAAAGATGAATACAGATGTGGAAACTGAGAAGTTGAAACGATCCAAAAATAAGACTGAGATACCGAAGTAAGATATTTATTTAAGGTCATATTTTTTAAGATATGTAAGATATCAGGGTTATACAAGTTATTTGAAAAAGTAATGAAATTTCTTTCTTTAGTAGCGAATAAGTAACGTAATTACTTTTCCGAGTAACAATAACTAGTCGCATCAGCGCCATGATTCGACAATTTGATTGTGTTAGTGAATACGTGAATTGACGTGAACCTACTCTTGTTAGTGATGAGTAACGGAAAGGCATCAAAGGGCTTTAAATGGTCGTAACTAAGTCGTGAAACGTGAGTCGTAGTCGTTAATCGTAAGTCAATATACAAGTTTTGATCAACTCACAACTGTGACTTACGTTCCATGACTCAGTCATCTTTGTGCTTAAACCCGAAAGATTGCCGATAGGATGCATGATATTTTATCGATATTTTTCAGTCGGATATCCATTATTTTATATTGATACTTTCGTCTCGACCATATCGACGTATTGATACTTTTGGAAAAATTAAAATTTTTGTGAAATATATATGTAACATTCTCGAAATACGTAACGAGATATAAATGGAATTTTTTAAACCGATATTTGAATGTGACTTATATTCCGTAAATATTTCGAGATATTTCGTAATACCCTTAGAATATTTTTGGGTGATTTTAGGAACCTTTTATGAATATTTCAGGAATATTTAGCGTTAGCTGGGTAACGGATTATTATTTTTATATATAAAATAGTAATGGTAGCACAGTAATGTTACTTTCTCAAAAAAATAATCGTAACATCGTTACTTTTGAAAGAAAATAACGATAATGCGTTACATTTAAAGTGTAACTCGTATAATCCTGTAAGATATATGTCTTGGTAACGCATATCTACTGTGAACTTGTTTATGTTCCTAGATGTCAAAATAATATTTTATTAACACTTTGACTTACTAGACCTAATTTGTTTGTCCTCCAGCGACGTTAAAATGAAATTTTCATTATTAGATTCACACATCGATATGATATTATATAATTGTATTATGCAAAATTTTCATGTACATAGTACATTTATTATTTTAGACTATTATTTCAATATTATTTATATTTATAAAACAAATGTTATTTTTCACGAGTTTGATGTGTTTTTTGAGTTTAGCAGCGACAGTCAGCTTTGGTCAGTGCCAGTCACCGATGACGCAACGCGACACTGTTGAAAGTTTAAATGCTTGTCATTGGTGGCCGACACAACAGTCAACGTGTTAATAATATTTCATTAATAACATTCTCTATATGATAAAATATGTTGTATTAGAGTTTCACGTGGAACCAGTACTACAGAAGATAAAGAATATAAATCCCCATATTTAACAAAACCAATAGGATCAAACTCGGATTTAGCAAAAGGAGCGAATAACGATCTGCTGTTGTACGTTGAAAAAATATAATTATTTGGTTATTTTTTTGCTGTAATATTTTTATAAACATTAATTAAACAATTATAGGCCGGATTATGCGCCGTGGTCAGGACCGGATCCAAATTTGCTGACTAAGCAATCATTTTCAAGATCACTCGCAATAGGCCATGATGCAAGTTTGGTCTCTACTAATCATTGTCTTACTAAAGGTTCTCAATCCGAATTACGAAAAGGACCGTTAAGGGGATTGGCCCAAGGCTCTATTTATTCGCAAAGAAATGTAGCCAATACAGAGAGTCGTGGTAAATGAAATATGTGCAATTGTTTTTTTCTTGATATTTTTGCATTTATTAAATAATTAAATATTAAATTCTAATTTTTAGATAATTGTTTAGCTATCCATCTTTGGGATGCTATAATTTAATTTTTAATATTATTTATTGATTCATATACATTATCAAAAATATAATGTATAATTTAATAAAGATTTATATTTTGTTATTTATATATGTGCATTTGTTGTTTAGTAAGACTAAACGACAAATACGTTGTTTATTATTTCAGATTATGTTATTTATTGTTAAGCTCTAATAAATAAGTTTATTTCTCTGGGAAGCTTAATTTATGTTTATCGCATGCCGTTCGTATATAGAAAGTGATGTAGGCAGAAAGCTTTATCAATCATAATCTATTTTGATAAGATGTAAACACGTGAAGTGCAATGCATTTTAATTTTGCTAAAAATTTTGAAACTTAGCTTGACTCATTATTAAAGTACACAATTTATATATAAATGCAATCGGTCCGTGTGGTAGATTTATGTCAGATGAAAGTAAATGAGACTCATGAATTTAAAAAAAATGAGACAGTTTATACAAATAAATGCAAATATACAGTAAATATAAGTAAAACTGGACATATTTTAATCATAGCTCATAAACTGGTGACAATGAATTAGCGAAATGGTGCGTCGAGTCATTTCCGCCATTTTTTGTTCACTATACTAAGATATGGAATTGTTTAATGTTTTTCGCATTTTAAACAATAATTAATTACATATTTATACTAGTTTTCTGATTATATTATCGAAATTCTTTAATACACAGAATACATTTCTATATTCAAAAAATCATGTACAATATTATATACAAAATAAGTAGTATATATTTATTATAATAATTAATTTGTGACATATTACGCGAACAAAAAGCAAATCATCGAAAAAAAAAGAAAAAGGTAGCTAAAGTAGAGAAAGAAAATAAAGATTGTTCGCATAGTTATTTGAAAAATAACCCAGTCCTGATGTATAATTTATTTAGTTATCTTTTTGTAGAAGTTTATTTTTCACGCTTTTATAGCAGAATTGATAAGCATTAATTTTCTATCCGATTTTTACTTTAATATTGTTAACATATTGCGGATCTCTTTATAGAGTGTTCTATTTTTCAAGTGTTACTATTTTTGAATAATCGATTTTTATTTATTTGGATTAATTTTTCTTGTACAAAGATGTTGAGGCATTTATTTATTATCCGGATGATAGATGGTTGAACATAAAGAGCTTTCCAATATCTAGCCCAGATAACAGAAAATGTCTAAAATCAGATCATAAGATGTTTTTTGCGTCTAAAAGACAACTTAAAGACATCTTATGTCACAATTGTAGACTTTGTGTTGTTTGGGAAGTGAGGCAGATATATTTTAAGTAAACCTTTCATAATATATTAATATATATATTACAATATGTAAGATTTGTATGATAAACTTGAAGTTGCTGAGAAAAGCCCTTGTGGAGCATTTTTACCATTTGTATCTCATGCCTAAGCACGCGAAATATCATGTGATTAGTGAACTTTAATCACTATTAATTAAAACATTTTTTATTATAGTCTCCATATTTCCGTATTAATCAGAATTTTCGTCTTAAAATATTCCAAAGAATCCGCTCTTAAAAGGAAATCCGGTAGTTTTGAAACATCTATACAGCATGTAAAAAGATGTTAAATTTTTTGAAAATAAGGATAATTGACAATGTGGTATTTAATATTTTTTAGTGACAAATACATATTAGATTTTTCTAAAATTACTTAGTGTATAGAATTCTATTGATACATAATGTAAAATATTAGATAAAAATATATATTTCTATCTTTGATATATCTTATTGAATTTAATATTTATTATATACGTAAAATATGTTAAAAGTCATTCAGAATATCACCTAAATACGAGAAACGCCATTTGATGGTTAAAGTTAGATGTTGAACTAATGCATACACGAATTTTTTTCAAATAAATTTATCCCAGAAAAAGTTCTTTACAGGTATTTATGATTATATTTGGAGAGGATTATTAATATTTCAATTGCGTGTTGAAAGTCCAAGTAACAGCGCACAGTCATATTCCTGAGATAAATTCATTTAAAAAGAATATGTATATGTATTAGTTCAATATCTAATTTTGACCGTCAATGGTGCTTCTCGTACTTAGGTGATGTACTCACATAAACGGTCTTATTTCTGATCTTATTATTGTCAATATGAAATTTTAATAACTTGGTTTTACATACATTTACAAACAAAATTATATAATATACTTAATAGCGAATATTTTAAATTAATATATTTACATACATTCGTATATTCTTAAATAAATAGTACATAATCAAGTCTCTCAAACTTTTATTTCATACATGTGAGTTTATTAAAGATTTTTTCAATTTTATTCATTATGTGTGTGGTAATTAGTAGCGTTCAAAATTTAGCGATTTTTAATATTTCGAATTATCTCATTATGCATAATTAATCAATTTTGTAATTTTTTGTCAGAAACAAAAAAAATAAAATTATATGTTACGGTTATTGCTATTCTTATATATACTAATTTAACATAGTAGTTAATATAACATTGTTCAGTATTAATATTCGTTTAAATAAATGTAATATCTCATCCATACTTTTAAAATAATTATGTACACTGAGGGATTTATCAGTATTAAAATATAAAATTATCAACTATTATTTATCTTATTTAATATTATTTTTATAAATTATTCTACAAAAATGTAAGATTTATTGTAAACTTATTATAAAATTACTGTAATAAAACTTTAAATCTTGAGTGAAAAAATAAAAACCTAAAATATTTTGATATATGATAATTTTAAAGTATTATATTTTAATATCGATAAATTCCTACTTATTCATAACAAATGTACTTCCTTTTTAAGTGTAGTAGTCATGTTTAAAATGAAAATTTTAACCGACTATGAAATCTAAAACCACAAATGTATAGTTTTAAAATATATTTTAATGGTGCATGTGGACATATAGTAGGAAATTTTTATATATATATATATATATATATATACACACACACACACACACACACACATACACTATATATGTACATATTATGTATATATCCAGCTGGAATTTTCCTACTGTATGTCCACATGCATCATTAAAAAATATATATATGTATATATATATGTGTGTATATTGGTGTGTGTGTGTGTGTGTATAGATATATAACCTATTATAAAACAGGATGAAACAATACGAGTGAAGATGAAAACTAGCATATCTCTAAATATAGAGAAACATCTATTAATGCAAAATAAGATTTTTAATAATAAACCATACAAAATTAATATTTATATATGCCGTCATGAGAGTATTAATATACAGAAATATTTTCATAGTTTGACTCCGGAGTAATTCAGCTTTATAAATATTTAAGATACAATTAAAATGTTAACGGATGGGCTGTGGCTGAAGTATTAATTGAAAGCTATTTTTATAGCTTTTTGACTTTAAAAATTATAAAAAATAAATATATTTTGCTATATTTTAGCATTGCCATTGGTATAGAAAGCTAATATGTACAATAACCTACAGTAGATGACATTGTACGCCTTCGATAACATTAGTCATTAAATTAAGGCTGTTTCAATTAAAAATCTTGTTAAATTATGTTCATTTATACATATTTCATGGAAAATGTATTATTTAATTGCATTATTATTTAAACGGTGTCAAGTTTATGTACTGAAATATACATTGTTCTATTCTGAAGAAAAAAATAGCATTTTTAATTGTGTAATATTCAAATTAAAAATTTTATGAAAATATTTTGAACAGATTATAAACAATTGTAACACCTATTTCATATAACAAATTACAAATGTCACAAAGAATTTTATGCAAGAAACGTTATTCATTTTATGTTATTATACATATTAATCTTAGAAAGTTAATTTGCAAAAGTTCACCTGTCAATAAATTATTATATTCTTTACAGTAGATATACAAATAACTTTATCTGATAGTTTACATTTAAATCTAAGATAATTTACACATATGCTATATATATGTATAAATCTTTTGTGAAAAGATATTTTTCATATATCAATTATATGTTATCTTACATTCAAGGATAATATATACTAAGATATATTCTATTTCACTTATAATTTAATGTATTTCATTATAATATTGCTACAAGAGTTTGCTATGCTCTCCATAGCTCTAGTAAAACAATTGTATCAAAATGTTACGTTTAATATGCTCTGATAAGAAGCGAGTAGGTAATACTCGTGTAGATAATATTCGAGCAGACTATCTAAGTAGCAATATAAATGTGATGTAAATAAAAAAATGTTCAATATTAAGTATTGCAAGTGGTACAAGAAATTATATCTCATTGTCTTTATATATGGACATCTGTGCAATAAAGTATCTGTAATCGAATTATACATACGACAATCTAATTTAAATAATTTACATATACAGGGTGTTCCAGAAATAGGTAGCCAAACTTTAGTATCGTATTCTTCTGTCCTTAAAGATGAAAAAAGGTATAAACCTAAGTTCGGATATTTTTTCTCTTTTTGAGATATAAACATTTTATTTGTGCAAGAGAATATTTTAAAGATTTAAAACTTGAATATCTGCTCACTCTCGATATTGGAATAAATTATCTTGGTAACATTATTTTAACTATGCAATGTTTAGATAGAAACTGATTTACTACGATAAGCTGTCTTCGATGACAGTATCACTTGCTGTACCATAATATTTACTTTGTGTAATATCTGTTCAACTTTCGAGATGAACAAAAAGTATTTATATCTCGTAATCAAAAAGGAAGAGTTTCCGGACTATATTTATAACCTTTTTGTATCCTTAGAAACGGTAGAAAACGATACTAAAGTTTGGCCACCTATTTTTTAAGAACCCTATATAATAAAAATTATCAATTTATAAACTATGTGTATTAGGCTGATTAAATTTGAATATAATAAAACAAATTTTTTTTCTCTGATGTAACAAATTGTAAAAGAAATCAATTCTGTACGTTTTTTTCCTATTTGGAACTTTAGAATGCATGAAGTGCCACAACACAAACACATAATTATTGTGTGAACATAATCTTTTGTTTACTTTATAAATAAACTCTTACTCTTTTCTTTGTAATTTTAGCATTATTTTAGATAATTTTTTCCTGCTATAAAGTTTATTTTGTACTTGTTTTATAAATAATATCTGTTAAACTTTATTTAATAATATACACGTACATAGAATAAGAAATAAATTTTTTAAATCTATACTTATGACAATAAAATATAAACTATAATTTTTTTATTATAAAAAAATATACTTTATATGCTTCATTTATAATTAACATATTTTTTAATTATTTAAGATGGAAGCATATCAAAATTTTGACATATACCTATACACGCGTGCAAGCACAATGTGCTATTTAGAATATATTAAATATAAATTGTTTTCTTACATCTTTATTAAAATATTAACTGTATCAATATAAAAAAATAAAACTAATGATAAGATCTATGATACAGAAGCGTGTGTGTGTGAATGTGTGTGTATAATATTAAGTAATTAAAGGAACAATATGATGTAGAATAACTATAACTAGAGATACAATGGTAATAATAATATTCTTAAAATATTTGGTTCTGTTATTTAAATTTCATCTTCGTTTAAAAGCATGTTTGGAATGCCATCGTTGATAGGAAATTTTCTGCCGGATTCGGGACACAATAAATCTCCGTTTATAACTTCGACTTCCAACAAAATATGATGAGTCTTTTTTAGAAAATCTTCATTTGTCTCGAAGTCCTCTATTAGAATCTGAGGTAATTCACCGACATGTCCTATCTGTAATAAAATACTCGTTAATATACTATAAAATATTTTTTACAGTATTTCAGTAGATTATGTTGTAAAATAATAATATTGTATATTAAGGATGGTGTTTATAATATAATTTGAGGAATAAATGCAGGATACATTAAAAGTTCGTACAAACATTCGTTCTATTTGAACTTATTTCCGAATTAAGCCTGTGGTATACAATTGCTTGCATACGACTGTGCTGGCAATCTTGTTGATTGTTATGCTGGAAATTATGTAGCCTGCTGACTACGCTACTGACTGAATTTACTGAATTTTTGTGACAGGTCAAGTACTATTTTTCTTGTATGATTTTGTGCTGATTCATTGTGAAAGCCAATAATTAAAAACAATGCAATTATATTTTTACAATAATGTGCCACAGTAGCAATAATCTACTTCGTATTTATTTATTCGCGGATACTTCTGTCAAGAATCTTTTGTCAAACAAATTACTGCTGTTCGACTAGCCCTGCCAGCACCGCTGCCAACACGATAACAAATTCAGCTAGCAATCCTGTAGGAAAAAAAGCCATCGTATGTTGCAGGCTTTATTCAGAAACAAAATTAAATAGAATAAATGTTTATAAGTTATTGCAAGAACGATATATTTTAATCAATTATAGAATATTATATTATTTTCATATCTTCTTTTGATTTTTCACGTATGTTTTAATATACTTTATTATATTTGACTCTTATGTGCCCTTTATTCTCTCGTTATTGTTCATAAATGTTTATATGAACTTTTTATGTTACTTTTGTATCCTAAATTAATTTCTGAAGTTATGTCTACATGTTATGAAACACTGCGTGCACAAATACATGTACACAGAGTTGGGAAAGTTACTTTGTAAAAGTAATTAGTTATATATAGTTATATATAGTCATATATAGTTTCTTTCTCTCAAAAAATAATTACAAGTTATTGACTTTGAAAAATAACTCGTTACAGTTACTAAAAAAATAACTTTGTTACTTTTCTGTTTTCACAATAGAACAGTACAGGTAACATCAGGGAAGGCGCTAATTGCGCATATCTTGCGCACATCGCTAATTGATAAATTTAATATAAAACATTCTCATTGGTAAAAAGCAGTGAAAAATTCTAGGCCAATACGAGTAGTGCAATCGGGAATGTAGGTTAATTTAGGACCTTTCTTAACATCGACATCATTAGGATCATCAAGAAAAAACTGATTTACGTTTACATGTTATAATTTTATTTTAAAAAAATAAAAAAATAATAAACAATTCTATGGCAAAGAATGGGAAAAGTAATTATTGGGTGTACAAATAAGTTTCCATCATTTTCTGATTAAATAAATCGCAATTGTTTTTATAGAAAAATAAGACTATTTTATTCAAAATATTTGCCATTAAAAGCTATAACCTTCCCCTACTTTTCAGGTAATAAGTAAGTGATAGAAGAAGTCCGGTTGTTTTGAAGTAATCCAGTCATCAAATCAATTCACGTGGGACCCAATTTCCTTGCTCTTAAACCATTCCCATTTGAGTACGAGCTTGGCATAGCAGGCAGCGCACGAGACTGCTGTGCCAGAGATCCCGGGCAGAACCAAAAAATGTTTTCGAACGCTCGTAGCTCCTCTTGGAAGGCAATGGCAAACCAAGAGTATCTCTTGCCAAGAGCACTTCCCTAATAAATTGTCGTTCGGAATCGATGTTAAACTGTAGGTCCCATATGACTGTGTACAATTAGCGTACGCATCACAGGCATATGAAAAAAAGTCCACACTCGGCCACGAGTAATAGGACTGTGGAAGAGAAAACCATTCCTATTGAATATAGACGTTGGGAAATACATTGTTGGGTAACATTTAATGCCATTGCTAAATCTGTTTCTGTTTGGCATGGATCTTTATCCAGTAATGCTTCCAATTCTGTATCTTCAAATTTTTTCGATGCACCTTCACATTCTTGTCTTTCACATCAAAATCGTTACTTTTAAATTTTCTGAACCACTCACTACAAGTACTTTCAGCTAGAGCATGTTCAGCATAAGCTTCTACAAGCAAATGGTGGTTTTCAGCAGCAGTTTTCTTTAAAATAAAATAATGCAGCAAAACTTGCCGCAAATGTTATTTTGTTAGCACAAAATTTGACATTTTCAATGCAATGAGAAAATTTGTTGTTTACACTGAACTCTAATGTTATATACTAAATCTTAAAGCTTACTTAGGTATCTAACACTTAGATATGTTACCATCTTAAATTACATGCATGCAGTACTGGTGACGGCATCTATTAGAAAACGATGGGAATTTATTTGTACACCCAATATATAGCAAAGATGTTTCTCTTGAAATTATACAATACATATATATGAAATTACATTGGCAATTTTAATTAAAACAGATTATCTTGATAAAAGGGGGAGGGGGGTAAGTTGGTATATCTTGTATTGCAATGTATATAAATGTTTTCATTATCTTATTTTTTATTTATAACTAATATATTTTGTATTATGATACAAGTGTATACAAGACAAGTAAGATTTCATAGAATCTTACTTGTTATTGTATCTTGAATCCTACTGACAAAATTTCATATAGAATGTTTAAAAATATTTTGTTATATGTTTATATTTATGTTTTATTATTTGTAGGAACATGTTGGGGACAAGTTGAAGCATGTGATATGAATAAATCTTTTAATATCCAAAGTAACTATTAAATTAATTGCTAGTTATTGAAAAAAATGTAACTAACTTAAGTTACAGTTACTGAAAAAGACTTTAACTGTAACTTTGTTACAAGCAACGAGTTATTTCCCTGATCATGTATATATGTTTATATGAGAAGGTGACCTTACGCTTTCGGCAGCTTTCCATAGCACTGTCCAATCCAATTTTGGAATTATCCTAGCGATATATTCTGGATTAAAATCTACTTCGGATACTCTGATGTCTCGAGCCTGCAAAATTTTACAAATATTTTTAATAAATATATGATAATGAAATAAGGAATCTTCAGAACAAAATTGTATATTTTTTGGTTTTTCAGACAAGCATAATCTTGAAAGTAATAATATAAGTAAATTTTAAGAAAAACTGTAAAAAATATAGTATTGAATCTCAACAACACTCTTAAAGAATGGCTAAAACTTTAAACGAAAAACTTAAAACTTTAAACTAAAAACAAAAATATTATTAATTATGTTCAAGTATTTGTCTATTATCACCTAAAGTACATTGCTGTATACACACACACACACACACACATACATACAAACACTTGATATAGTAAAAAAAAAAGTAGTTTTAGAATATTTTAAATCTTTTTTCTTGATTTTTATCAACTCAAAAGATATAATATTTTAAAAATAAACATTTTTATTATTACCAAATTAGATTCAAGTTTATTAAGTAAAATTGAAACGTTCAGTTAAGTTTTGATGTTTTTATATTTTTGCACAGTATTGTCTAATTGGTTATTATTTTATTCGAGTTTTCTGTATGCAATAAGCAATTTAACAATGAGAGTTAAATAACGTTAATAAAATATAACGTTATTTTGACCACATCAAAATATTGTTTAGTATATTAAATAATTTTCACAATGTATGATTGAATATTTCATTATTCAAAGTTTTTACATTCTAGACATGAATTGTGATTTGTGTATTTTAATGAACAGGAGAAAATAGCTTACGACTATTTTCAGAGGATAGCCGACTGTCACCCCTTTCATAGCTCTAGATGTTAACATATTGTGCGTAAGAAGCTTCATATTTTCTGCAATAAAAAACTGACACAGTGGGAATTATTTGCTCCAATATAACACAGAGAAACAAAACGTGCACAGCCACTACCATAATACACCATAATAGATAGCCATAGACACAGTATAAACAGAGGGAAACTCTTTAACTATATAAGTATGGGCCGCCAGTAAACGCAAACTTCACACTGGTTGTCATTGTCAAACCGTAGCGACACCATTAACCAAGAACATCGACAAGATACTATGGCCGGTATTCATATAGCGTTTTCGGCCCGGCCAAGTTTGCATCAACCTGGGTTGGATTAATGGTGTTTTGTGGTCTCCTATTGGTAGAGCGGGTGACGTCAACCAATAGGAAAGATTAATCCAAACCAGGTTGGTGCAAACCCGATCGGGCCGAAAACGCTAATAGTCGGTTCTTATTTTAAGTCCGGATCTACAATAAAGGTTTTAAGCCTTAAGCCATAAAAAATGGGCGAATCATAGTCGCTTATTCTTCTCGGATTCGTCTGTAAGTCCGGATCTACAATGGGTGTTTTAAGTCTTAAGCCGTAAGAAATTGACCAATTACAGTCGAATCCGAGAAGAATAAACAACTGTGATTCGCCCATTTCTTATGGCTTAAGGCTTAAAACCCTATTGTAGATCCGGACTATAAGACCGTCTTAAGTCGCTAATGCGGCCTTCTGATTGGTTCATCTTAAAACTGTACTTAAGACGGTCTTAAATATAAGATCCGACTATGAATACCGGGCTATTAAAGACGGTCGGCGCTTATGGAAATTCGTGTGTCTGTTAAAATTTAAGTGATTGAGGGCCGATTGTTCCACCTTTTGGTAAATTTTACCTGTGAAGTATTGCTGGATTTACATTGTATCTGATTTTCGTCGTACGACGCTCTTCAACCAATCAGAAAATAGAATTCCGATGATACGAAGCAAAATCCATCGGAATCCTGTTTTCTGATTGGTTGCAGAGCGTCGTACGACGCAAATCGGATGCAGTGTGAATCCAGCATAAGGATAAATCTACACAAACTTGCATATCTGCATATACATACGCATAAACAAAATTATCCAATTGCATTTCTCTTTTAAAGTCGCATTTAAAATGTGATTGGATTATTTTCCTTATGCATACATTTATGCGGCTATGCAAGTTGTGTGAATATACCCTAATGACTGCAGCACACACTGTTGCACCAATCAGAGCTCTGTGTCAAAGCGCTGTTTCCTGTATGAGGATCCGGGGATAATGCTTAATGCATAAGGGAATCAACCAATTGAAATTCTTCTTTTCCATGGAATGAGAGGAAAGGAAAGCTTCTGATTAGTTGATTCGCTTATGCATTATGCGTTATGCAAGAGTCTGCTGCGGCTATAGCGGGGAACACAGACTCTTGCATAACGCATAACACGTAATGCATAAGAATATGTACCAATCGAAGTTCTCCGTTTCTTTCCCTTCCATGTAATAGAGAACTCTGGTTGGTTCAATTTCTTATGCCTCATGTGTTATGCGTTATGCAAGAGTCTGTGCTCCCCGTTTAACTGTTGAGTCTGCTGAACGCAAATAATGGTTGTTAAAGTTTGAAGTTGACAAAGCGGCTAGCCTATTTGCCGAGCAAATGAGCATAATTGATTGTTATTTATAGATTCAACCAATCATATTCAATCACTCGGTAAGCATGCCTAGCCGCTTTGCCGTCTTGAACTCGTCCAATTTGTGTCTCTTGCTGGAAAGCTCCCAGAATTAACAGAGTTATCAGAATTATCTGTTTTCTAGAATTGACCAATCAATTCTACTAAATAGCAAATTCGATTGGTCAGTTAAACGCCGATTAAATAATTGTCGTTGGTGAAATCGGCCGTAGACCAAAAAAAGGAAGAAGAAGAAGATATGTGAGTGATGCATTTATGAACGCGGAGAACACCACGCCATGTTTGCCTGAGGTATGTAACTGGATGTTTCACTAAAAACATGGCTGAATTATTGTTTCGTCGTTCAGTAAAATTTTGTGTACAGTGAAAGAACGATCTGACGTCGAACACATGTGAGTTTGAAGTCATTATGACTTCGATTCATCTTGTCGTGCATCCTTTGCCAGGAACTGATGACCAACTCAATGATAGGTGAGAAATTTCATCTGCTATCGGTTTCTCACACATTACTGCATTCCAATTTGTATATCATACTCGAGAAAAAATACCATTTTTTTCTTATCTCAAAGTGGTCCATTACTGTTGCAACATGTCACGACATGTCATGATATGTTACAAATGCGTTATTCCCATTTCTCTTCTTATTTTGCGTGTATCAGCGTAACGAATGTACGTCTCCGTTGACATTATCCTCGCCATATTTTAATGGCAATCTATAAAAATGTAGTATCTGGTAATTGATTCTGTTTTTACGTGTACGCTTCAAGTCTTGTAATTGCGGACAATGTAAGATATATTTGTTAAGCGATATAATCCTGAATCTCTCTAATTGGTGTACAATCATATGCAACTAAATGAATAAATAATGCATTGTTGAAACTTGTTATCAAACTTAATATATTTAAGTATGTTACCACTATAATGAAAAAATTATCTTGCAATAGCAATGAAAAAAAACATTTTTATTTTATATTCTTTAATTTCAGAAAGATAATTGTCTATTTTATATATTTTATGCATGTATATAGTAATATTGTATTTTATGCTTTTATATTGTTTTAGATTGAGGGAAATAGCAGATAAAATAAATAGATATGGATTCGTAACACCATTAGCTTTTAATTCTTTAAAAGCATCAATAAAGCGTATTGTAGTTGGACCAAGCCATATTGCTTTTCTCACGGATGACAATAGAATAGCTAGAGTTGCATTTACAGTGCTACCAGATAGATTGGATTTGAGTAAAAATGAACCTAATAGAAAGTGAGTGAAAATGGAGCAAATGTATATGTGACTCTACACGGTCAATAATACTAATTAGTAATATTGAATCAGTAATAGGATGAGTTTCCTAATTCATCGATTGATCGATTGTATTGTGCGCAAATACAATTTTGTGCTATAAAAGCTACATTTAGTATAATCAATAAGCGATTAATCAATCAATCAATCAATTAAAAAAACTCGTCCATACTGACAGTATGCATCAATATTTTTAATATTTTTGTAACTTTACACGATCAGGATTAATAATATATTTCACTTTTATATACATTATATTTTTCACTGTGACATTATGATGTGGCTCTTAATAAAGCGATATTGATGTTCGAGAATCAAAATCTAGATCATTGTCAATATTCTACATCAATCCATCAATATTAACCATACACAATCAGTAATATTGATAGTATTTGTTAATACCAACAGTATTATTGACCATGTTAGGGTCACCTTATAAGAGGACAGTTTATGCAATAATCAGAAAATGTCTGTTTTATTATAGTACAAGTAAAAATCATATTGGAAACTCTAATTCTGCACCAAATGGAAATGGAAATAGCAGTAGTGGTAATAGAACAGGGATGTCACGTTCACGTGCACGGATTATGCGTAACAGTTCCGCGATACGTGGAGGTAACAACAGTGGAGGGAGTGGAAGTGGTGGTCGTATAGGACCACCTGGAGTTATTATGGGTGGAGGAAGTGGTAGCAATTCTCGTCCTATCGCCTCTGTACCAGCACCATTTGTACCGGAAGATCTAATATCTCAGGCACAAGTTGTATTGCAAGGAAAAAGTCGCAATCTTATTATCAGAGAATTACAGGTTTAATATCAACGTTGTAAATAAAAAGAATGTAAAATAACAAAGAATTACGTAACTTAATAAAATAATTCTATTAATATTGCAGCGTACAAATCTAGATGTAAATTTAGCAGTAAACAATCTTTTGTCACGAGAAGACGAAGAGGGTGATGATGCAGAAGATGCAGCAGATAGTTATGTTCCAGAAGATCTTATTTCTTTATTAGATGGTGGCTTTAGTAATGAGCATTCAGTTATAATTGATGCTGATTCTATGTTTTCTGAAGATGTATTTGGCTACACTGGAATAAGGCAGTAATTAATTTTTCACATATGTTACAATTGTTGAAGTGTTAACTTAGTAAATGTATACATTTACTGTAATTAACACTTTGTGACATATATACATGTAATGATTATACTCAAAAAAAGAGAAAGAGAGACAGATAGACAAGCAGATATATTTTAAAAAGATAGTTTTAAACTTTGTTGGCTTGTAGTGCTTGCTAAGTTGTATAAAAAATACTTAGTCAATGTTGGTTCGCAAATCAAATTATTTCTTTAATAAATATTTTTTATTTTAGTAACATACGTTGTTTACTCGTATTTATATATCACATGATGTGGAAATAAATATTGACAATATTAACTTATTCTAATATTGTAATATTTCAATAAGAAAATATTAATTATTTGGGTCTGAACATGGAGTCGAACAAACATAGAATAGTAATTGAGAGCATCATTCTCTAAGTTTTTTTTATAAAGGTATTTTAAAAGTTTATCCAGTTTTGATAAATTACTTAGTAAACTTATAAACGAAATTAGAGAGAGAGAGAGAGAGAGAG
>NW_017300169.1:2191279-2210212 GCF_001594075.2 Trachymyrmex cornetzi | reverse complement strand
GGGGGGGGGGGAGAGTCTATCAAATAGTTTAAAATAATTAGAAATTTTTGAAGTACTAAATTTGGTGATGCAAAATACATTGAAATGATACGGGTAGATAATTTATCAAAATTATCAAAATAGAAAATTGTTTACTCTAAAAATTGATCTGTTTAAGTAAATTTATTGAGTTTAGTGACTTAAAAGTCTGCAAAGTTTTAAAAAATGTATATATGTTACTCTTCATATAAAATATATGTAATAAATATGTGTGTGTTTTTAAGAAAATTTTTATTTTTAGTCGTGGAAGTTCTTCGCGTCGCTTAGGTAACGACAGAGAAAACGAGCGTTCATCTCATGAAAGAGATCGAGATCGTGATAGTTTTAGCAGATGGCGTGATCGTCAATATTATGGACCGAGACGTTGGCTGGAAACTGCTCTTAAAGATTCATGGGAAAAAGATTCAGGTATTTTATAAAAGAAATTAAACACTTTATTGAATAGAAGATTGCAGTTTTCAATCTTTTTCATTTTAACATTCCAGATAATAAGAAAAAGGAATTGGCTTCGCAGAGTCCACTATGGATAGCCGAAGAATTAGAATGGTGGCATGATCGAAGTTGCGATCCAGTACCCCGCTTTGTACAAATCGCATCGCTTTACAGTGAACTAATTGCAGTTTCCGTATCAGGACAGTTATACCAATGGAAATGGACAGAATCGGAACCTTATAAAAATACAGAAGTACTGACATAAATGTAGCATTGTAATTATATATATTATATAAATTTTTATGATATGCTTTATTTTTTGAAATTTTTATAGAATCCGAATGTACATCATCCAAAAACTATTCCTTTGGCATTGATAACAGAAAAGATAATTAATATATCTGCTACGGCAATTCGATGTTCTGTTAGCACAGAAAGTGGAAAGGTAGCAACTTGGCTCGATGAACTTTTAGGACATGTTGCTTCCCGCCTCGAACATCCAGCGCAAGCTTTTACTGAATTTACATTGGACAGAATTGTATCACTTCATACTTGTGCTTTATACACTGTTGCAAGACTCGAAAGTGGAACGTTATATTGGTGGTATGAACTGTTTTAGTTTAATTTATATATATTATATATATGTAAAACATGCACATTAAGATTTTTCAATATCTTTTAGGGGTGTTTTACCGTTTGCACAACGCAAGAAATTGTGGGAAAAATATAAAGCTAAATCACGCAAGCATAGACCATCTACGGTATTATCAAGTGATATTAGTTATGGTACGCACGTGTGCATGAAAAATAGTCCAGTTTATCAACCGGGAGCTATTGGTAAGACATTAGGATCTTGTATATCTTATAAGCTGATTTAAACATACATAAAATATAATCTGAAACAATTGCTCAATTTTGAATGTGTATAATTTATTTTTAAGGATTCACGATAGCTAACGGTGTACCAAAAGTGGGACAATTGCTATCAGCAGCATGGAATGTGGATGCTACTTGTAGATTCAAAATATTGCCTGCTGGTACACACGTGTCTAACACAAACGTTGATAAACGCGAGTCTAACGGAAATGGAAGCACAGGAGTTGTAAACAAACCGAATCACAAAGAAACGGCTGATAGGCTTGATATGCCTCCTCCGCCATCTCCAGCTTCGAGCACTTGTAGTGACACTGGCAGCATTACAACAAGTCATAGTAATATATATATTGGTTATTTAAGTGTTACAAGAAAAAGCTACATTAAAGTATTTAGCTTGATGTATTTAGTAATAAAAATCTTTACGAAATATAATTTTAGAACGGCAAAAACGTATGGCACCTCGAAGTGAAGGAGAACCTGATAGAAAGGACGAAGAGGATTGGCAATTAAAAGATGTTGTTTTCGTTGAAGATGTCAAAACTGTACCTATTGGTACGATCTCATTTTGTATTTATTAATAAAATATATTAGAATAAGCTGAGGAGAATAAGAATATATATTATGTAAGACAAAAATTTTATTGTCTTTTATTAACAGGGAAAGTTATAAAAGTTGATGGTTGCTACGTCGCAGTCAAATTCTTCTCAAAAGATTTAAAAGAGAAAGAAAAGGAAATTAAAGAGAAGGATGTTAGTACTCCAGATTTTAAAGATCTTACAACAGAAGAACCAATGAAATTATTGGCAGATTGTAGACTTTTACGTAAAGATGAACTGCAAGTAATGATCATTGCATATTTATTACGTATAATATATCACTAAATATTTGAAGTATAATTCACATATTTATAGGTAATTAAATCATCATTGAATCCACGAGCTCCGGACTGTTTTCAAAGAACTCCTAGAAGGGTCAATATAGTGGAGGGTTCAAATGATAGCTTATTAACTATATCTACAGACGGACAAGGTATTTTCTTTTGAAGAATATGATAGTCTTCATATTTCAAAAATAGATTGTTATTTAAGATAAAAATAAATTATTAATTAATGAAAAATATATATCATTATTAATCAATAAAGGATGTTTGTTTACAGGTGTTCATGCTATATTAAAAAGTGGAAATAAATTAAGTTATGTCGTATATAATCTGAGTACAGGAAGATATGTTCAAGATTGTTATATTCCATCTGATATTTCATCATTTTTGGGACTGCAACCTCAAAATATCAATCTTACAAGCGCAGGAGAGGTATGTTTTAATCGCTTCTACAAATAAAATATATATAAGTTTTTTAAGACGATGTTTTTTTTTATATTTTTAGAATATTGAATGTTCTATGATTTTGCGAGACGGTAATAATACCATTTATCCAATCGCGAAAGATTGCGCTGACGCTATACGCGATCCAAATTGGTTGGATCTAACTCCCGTAAATTGTATTAGCGCAGCAACTATTCCCATTCCCAGTTGTTCCAATTCGACCAATTTAAAGAATCAAGTTGCAGTTATTGCATTAGCATTCGACAATCTTTTGCTTATGCCGCGTATATTGCGATGTGATTATGAGAGTGTGAAGCAGGTATTTTGTAATTTGGAGCAAGATCTAAGTAAGTGTAACAAATAAATGTAACATATAAATGTAAGTTTTTTTTTCTACACATTGTGTACAGGAAATTTCACAAAAATACATGTGCATACGTGATGTATTATGTTTTTCTATTTTGTAGAGAACAATTTGACACATTCAAGTGCAAATTTACAAATTCAAATGATATTGAAGGAACGCTGCGATGGGAATCGAAATATACTTCACGCTTGTGTCAATATGTGCTCACCAACTTCTAATAAAGAAACTGAACAAGGTAACGTATTCAGTATAGTATTCATTATGATTTTATAATGTGAGTGTAAATATTTAAAAAAAATGTAATATTTTGTTTTAATGTACGAGAATAATTCAAATATGAATGAAACTCTTTTTGTGTAAATACAATTAGCATTGGTAGACATTTTATACCGAGTGACGTATTTACTCTGAAATGGAAGCACAGACTTTTATATATTATACTAAATTGCTAGAAACAATGCTATGCAACAGCGATAGGAATAGTATAGAAATAAGCAGTATATAATTGTCGCCTCCCGCGTTGCACAATTCCACAAAAGAAATAAAAGAGCAATTAATCTGATCGCGTATAGACTGTAGTATACTCTTCTATCTGTTTCAAAGTTATAGCGTATGTAAACAGAATGAAAAATCTAAACGCTGATTGATAGGTTATAAGGCGATAGATTCAGAATTCCAACTCGTCGAAAATTTACCGCGACTGATGGGTGTATATTTGATGGCGCGCGGATACCCGCTTATTCAGTGATATTTAGAAATTAATATCCCCTAAAGTATTGCGAAAATTACAAAACAGTAAAGAATTTTTTGACTCAGTTCAGTCTGCTCTACCTGCTCACGAGAGACGATTTCGTAACACACCCTTTATATTCATTTATTACTTACATAATTTGGTTGGTTGTTTTCAATGTACTATCGCCATTATGCATAATGTTTCACCTTATCTTATTACACCATAATGTAATGTATAGAAGTCTATGAGACACCTCCATCTGTCACTTGATATAAGTATGTAACGTTGATTTGCACTTATACGAAATATGTCTCATTCATATTTGAACTACTCTCGTATCATGTGCACTTGATTGATTTTTATATTTAGTTTGTTTTTTTTGTTACAGTTATTGAACGTGAGTTAGTATCAAATACAGTGGATGGAACTTCTGCACCTATTGAAGAGCCAATTCCGACATTAAGTTGGCCACCAGAAGCATTTGATAATACATCAGGAGAAGAGGATAGTTTATTAAGCATAGGTGCTGCTAGTATATCTATGATGAAGTCTGGTAAGTAATACCTCTTTGTGTGTTTGCCTATATTTTTTAAAGTGGAAATTTCAATCGTCGTGTAGTTATATATTTAAGATTTGATTTAAAAAATATATAGATGTATTATATATATTCTAACATCTAACTTCGATTATTATAAGCGCTTCTTTTTTATTTATTAGTTATGTATTCATATAAGCCGTCCTGTTTCTAAACTTAGATTTGATTTCACTTTTATGCATACGCGTGTAATATAAATAATTGTTCTTTTTATTATTATTTCAGGTGTTGGAGCTACATCTAATAATACATACATTATAGATTCCGTTGAAAGACGACATAATGCACTGTATATATTGAAATATATGTGCGAAAATAATATTTTGATACCGCACCTAAGGGAATTACTAACGGCAAAGTATGATTAAAATTCGGATATAATTCTAAAACGCAAGAACAAATATATTTATTGATACATTAATCCCCTTTAACATTTTCTTTTACGTTAATTTTTGTATCTTTTTACATGTAAAAAGGGATGGTCAAGGACAAACACCACTCATGCTCGCCGTATCAGTTCGTGCGTATCATGCAGCTCTTATTTTATTGGATACTATACAAAGAGTTGGCAAAGATGCTAAAGATACTTCAGTTATGATACTACCAGCTGATGCCAGTCCAGATCTATCTCCACTCTTTGTTACTTGTTGCAATGACACATGTAGTTTCACGTGGACTGGAGCAGAGCATATTAATCAAGTATTGAATATATGTATTTATGTGTGTAAGAATGTAGATTTATATGTAGAAATCTTTTTATTGAATTAATTTTTTTGATTTTAAGGATATTTTCGAATGCAGAACATGCGGTTTGACGGGATCTTTGTGTTGCTGCACTGAATGCGCTCGTGTTTGTCATAGAGGTCATGATTGCAAGCTCAAAAGGACCTCACCTACAGCATACTGTGATTGTTGGGAAAAATGTAAATGTCGTGCTCTTATTGCTGGTCATCAAGGTGCGAGATACGACTTGCTGTGTCGTCTTGTAAATAGCACCGATCTCGCCACGAAAATTAATTCACGGTAAATTATACAAATTATGCATAAATATTAATAAGTATGTAAGAAGAAGACTTATTTTTGTTCTAATAACATATGTATCTTATATATGTCTTGTTCAGAGGTGAAAGTATCTTATTATTCCTGGTACAAACAGTTGGAAGACAATTAGTCGAACAACGTCAATTTAGATCAGCACCTAGACAACGATCAACTTCAGCTAGTCGTAAAGCGCCTACTTCAGACGGTACGCACTCTACAGTCTTTATATTTTAATTTTACAAATTTTACGTAGAGAATTTTTATTTTGTTATATATCCTTGTTTTATAGTATAAATAATAAATTTTGTTTTACCAGGATTAGGAAATAACACGTTATTTGTGTAACTCATTACAATTATCTCTTCAATAATGACTTTACATTTTCTTATTTGTAAAGTTAACGCAGTTAATTTTTTGGATAACGAATATAATGTTACTTTTATTGTTACTTATACAATATATGTGTATGGAACGTGCGAGTTTTAAAAAAAGAAAGTGTTATGTTTGGTCTTATTGCGATTAATTATAATCATTATAGATTTCGTGCTGAACTGGTCAATTAACATTTAGCACATAGACAATTGGATCATCACTCTAAAAAAAAAAAAAGATTATCAAAATTTGATAGAAAAGTAATGGAAATTGTAACAACTCATTAGTTTTTAAGTAACAGTAATAAGTTACTTTTTTTTAAATTAGAAACAGATAATGGTAACGAGTTATTTTTATAAAGTAACTTTGTTCCAATCCTGCTTTTTACATTGTTACATTTATATATTCAAATAACCGATTTATAAGGCTAATTTATATTTATATAAATTAACATAATTATGAAACTAAAATTGCATAATTTTTGTTATAGGTTTAGGCGCAGAATCGGACATGCCGGATCATGATTTGGAACCTCCTCGATTTAGTCGAAAGGCACTCGAAAGATTGTTGAATGATTGGCCAGCTGTTCAATGTATGATCATGTCAGGTGTTTCTGAGAATGGTATCGATCAATTATTTGGTGATCAAGGGCAGTTATGTCGGCAGAGTGGTACCGCATTACTAGATAAATTTACGCATTCCTTACTTGTTAAATGTAGCGCCGAAGTAAGTGAAATATGTATGATGGATGCAAATAATGCATATACACAATTTTTTTCTTTATGTAGGTTATACACTAATAAATTTTATACAATATTTATAGATGCTCGATACATTACTTACCACTTTGATCAGAGAATTACAAGATGAGACTGTGCCTGGACGACAAGAGGAAGCGAATAATGTAGCACGTCGATTCGTAAGATCCGTTGCGCGCATATTTGTCATCTTTACTATAGAAATGGCACCGAACACGACAAAAAGGCGAAGGTAAAAGAAATTGCATGCATTCATGTATTTAGCTATGTATAGGGTGCTTCATTATCTCATTATATTTTGGGATTAACGCTTTCATAATTTCGGTTGATTTTTTTTTTTGTATAACATTCCTTATAATGAAAAAAAAAAAATCGAAAATCCGAAAAATTTTGTTTCCTTGGTGATTAACAAGGAAAGTATTATAAAATAAAACCCACGTGATTAGCATTGTTCTTTGAACAATATATCCGCGAGTTAATTGAATGAATCATGATAATATCTTTATTAAGATTGAGAGAGAGAAAGATTTTCATTTTTTGCATTTTTCCAGCACAAGTCAGGCCTCACAACCTTTAATGAAGTGTCGGAAAGTTTTCCAAGCGCTAATCAAATTAGCTGTAGAAGAATTATGTGAGACAGCAGATTCATTGATAGCACCAGTCAGATTGGGCGTAGCACGTCCAACCGCACCTTTTACGTTAACGAGTTCTGCCATTGAAGTGATTAATGGTTCAGAGGAACTATTTTCTATAGAGCCACTGATACCTCACAGTGGCGTCAATTCACAGACGTTGGATGCAGCGCTACAAACGCAACAAGGCAACAATAATATTACTATCTCAAGAGGAGATGTTTCTGCTGTAGATGAAGCAGAAGGTGGAGAAGGTATGAGGAAGGAGTTTTTCTGATTTGTACACGTAACAATACATGTTTTTAACCACAAAAATACGTGACAAATAGAAGTTCCTATGGATATGGATGGTGATATGAGCGAACACGAGGAATCTGGGGTTTCTGGAACTGCTACCAATCAGCCACTCGGTGAGGTTGATTCGAATGTCGGTGGTGTTGGTGAGGAACAAGCGGGAGATGGCGAATCAGACACGGAATTGGATCTCTTAGCCGAAGCTGAAACTGAATCCGATTCGGATGATAATCATAGTAATCAAGATGCAGCGTCGGCGCAACGTAGTGTGCAAACGGGTGCGACTGCGGGATCCGATGGTGGAATGGGATCGATATTACTGTTTCCCGAGGACGAGTCAGGAGAATCGAGCCAACAGGAGGACGATGAGAGTGAAGCGGGGGAAACGGATGAGCAAGACAACGAGGAATTTCAAATTGGTGATGAACAATTAGAGCGCAGGAGGTAAACCGTTCTCAATCTTTCTTAATTGTGCTATTATCTTAGTTCTATTTATATTTTTCTTTTCTCCATTGTATCATTGATGTAAACAAGAACGATTGATAAAATACCGAACAAGAAAATATTCGCTTCTTATTTTTTAGATACAGGACTTAATTGGAAAAAGGCTTTTTTGTTAGAGAAATCTGAAAAATCAGGAATTTTCACAGAATTTATTGGTAGTCAGGATAATTTTTAAAATTTTGTTTTTAAATTTAAAATCTGCTTTTAAAAAAAAAATTGTTTTGATTTTTTTTTATAATGCAAAATGCCAACAATTGGTTAACAATAAGTATATCATACACATCTGCATACATTTACGTATACTCTCGTGTAACTTATGAGTTTCTATTTTATTTTAAAAAATTAGGATGACAGAAGAAAATAGACTAATAACAGAAGAGTATAGTACTCGTTATTATACTTGTAGTCAGCTTTCGTTATATTATCTTAAGTTTCTCTTTTACACACAACACACACAAGCAGCTTCAATTATAAAAAGAAGGATATAGTTTTTGGAATCCCCGTTTTTTACTTAATTTAATTATCTATAACACAAACTATTGTTTGCGTTGCTCTAATTTGTTTCAAAATTGCATCAAAATATATCTATAAAATATTCGGAGATTAACGTCGCTTCTTCGTTTCAGTGGAACCTCCGGTCATTTGCATCGTAACAATCTCGCGCCCGTGTACCTGCAGTGGGCAATACGTAATCGCGAATCAAATACGCGTACAGCGGGATTGCGAGTGACGGGCGGAAGCAATCTGGTATTTATTGACCCCGCATCTTTGAGACGCACCACTGCCACGTCGGCTGTCGCGACCGCGCAGGAACCCATAACCATGGGGACCACCGCCAGTTGCCTGGCACGAGCCTTCGGAATTGTCATTCGACAGATCGCTGATTTATTGGTCATGATGCAAGATTATAAGAATTTAGCGCCTGCCTTACCACGTTTGATGGAAATTACTTTTCAGGACGCTCTAAATTTGCAGGTATGCAAATGCTCATTGTCTTAATTTTTTGGTTTGAACTATTGTTATATGCATAAGACGAATCGTGTTCTGTCGCAGTCGTATTTAGAAGCGCATCTAAAGCCTACGTGGGACTGGTTGCTTACGGTGATGGACGCTACGGAAGCGCAACTAAGATTTGGAGTATCTCTGACGCGTAGCGCAGACCCGACTCACCCAGAACACCCTCTCAATAACACTCCATCTCTGTCGGGCGGTAATTTCAGTGGTCTATTAAACACAGCCGCTCTTTCGCTAACTCTGCAAGGAAATACAAGTCGAAATCCTCGCGGTGGTATTGCTACGACGAGCTCAAATATCTCCACTCCTCAAGCTTCAACACGACTCACCGTTGGTTTTGCAGGCGTTGGCGAGCCTCCAAGGAGCAACAGAGAACGCGAAGGTTTATATTTAAGTTTTTATTATACTTTAAAAAACCTTATTTTTATTTTTTTATTGAATATCGCGATGCTTTTGAGATATTTTAAAATATGTAACTCTATTTATATAATAAATTAATATAATAATAAGGTTCAATATGTATAAAACGAATGAGTTTTAAAAGGGCATAGAACCAATATTTTAACAAATAATTATAATTAGAATAATAACATTAAATACATAAACTACATAAATACATACGTTTCGACTCCGATCGGGTCATTTTCAATGCAAAAAACAATAATTTTTTAACTTAAACATCCGGTAATAATAAAAAACTTCAAATCACATAATGAAAATAAAAACAAAATAAAATAAAGTCGCTGACAAAATATAAATACATAAAAAATTAATCAATTAATTGTAACATTTCATAATGAGTAAATAATACAATGTCTTAAATAGCTATTGCAAAAAAGTCAAAACTTAGAAGAAAAGAGTAAGCACTTATCACAAAATCTTAATTCTGTAAGAATGTTCATGTCGCAATATCTTGATTCTGTAAGAATGTTCATGTCGTTCGAAGTCAAATATAAGTAATCCCATTGAAAATAAATCTATTTATATAGTCAAATTGAAGATGAAAATTGCAAATTTATTTCAGGGATAGGAACACGATTCTTCGTTTAAATATTAGTTATTACTATATGTTTGAGATGTAGAAAAAATTAATTTATAATATGAAATTTACTAAAAGTGTGGAAATATCCTGTGTCTTTAAAGACAGACTTGAAAATTTCAAATTTTGCTATGATTCAGTTCTTCGAAGAAACAGTTTATTTTCTGCTCTAATTTTTCTCAAGACACGTTGTACTACAGATTTAGCCTAAAACGAGCTCAAATATCTCTACTCTTTAACTTAAAATAAATTATTAGAAAAATGTTATATATATTCACAAAACTATAATAACAATAAATAATGTCAATTTTTATGTGAAAAATGGAATTTTATGTTTTTGTTATCATTTTGTAATTACCTTTTTTTTAATGGTCTATTTTAGATTTTTTTTATGTATAGAATAATGTCCTGATGAAAACTAGAAAAATAGCAGATTGTTTCCTTAAAAGTTATGAAATCGTGGCAAAACGCACTTGAAATTTTCGGGTCTATTTTTAATGACACCCATTTGCAGAAAACTTCTATATTTTTAATAAGTTTTATATTACAAATTAATGTTCTACATCTCAAATATAGTAATAGCTAACATGTAAATGGAGAAATACATCTATTTATTTCTTTCCCTGAAATAAATCTGCAAATTTTTCTTTTGATTTGACCATATAAACGTCCTGTCCTCTTTTAAGCTTCATCCAGATTGAATAAACCGTTATCGAAAACATATATCGTCGAATGTATCAAAATTAAATTTTGAATTCTAGAAATTGCAGGGCACATTTGATGATATATATATTCGATAACATTCTGTCGGATAATATTGTAAACATTATCATTTACATAAATATTAAAAATAACGTGTAGGTAACATGTCAATGACAATATTACTTACAAATTTATATTTTCGACCATGTCATCAACATACGAATGCTCAAGAAATTTTTATGACATGTCCTATACATCGCCACATTATATTAAGTGCTGGTCCATACTGGGTTTCAGACAAATAAACAATACTAAGACTTTAAACAAATCAAATTTTACCAATTATTCGGCATTATCATATTCAGCGACATATATAGTTTACGTTATATACTTTTTAAGGCAAATTAGTCTATTTTACATCATTCTTTAGTTCTATTACATAGTTCTTTAGTCCTACCAAAGAATTATAAAAAGGAATGTCGTAATCTGTGTTTTCAGGTGGCGATGCGCACTCGGCGAGACGTGAATTCTTATCATATTGTCTGTCTTTAATGCGTGCCCACAATAGCGAGCATAGAGATAGCTTGCCAGTGTTGGATGTTTCTGCTTTAAGACATGTCGCTTATGTGTTCGATGCACTCGTGTATTATATGCGTTCTCTTTCAGAACCACTCGCTTCCAGAAGCGAGACTCAAAAGGAATCGTCCAGTTATTCCAGTTGGAATGACCAGGTTTGTGGAATTTGATCAGTTTCGAATATGCGCTTTACTTTTTTGTAAACACGATATTTAAGTAGAAATTGAAATCGATATATGTAAATATTTGATATGAATTTCTATTTTGATACTATAAACATGATTTTTTTTGTAATGCGACATTCAACGATTAGCAACAAAGTTCTTTTTTGAGTACTGAAAGCAACGAAAATTGTACTCGACGTAATTCCATTGAATTTTATTAGGATGAGAACGACAATGATGAAGGTGAGGAATATAATTCGCCAGCACCAACTGCCATGGAAACTGATTCTGTAGATTATCCGGATTTACTTCAAGTACCTATATGTGGGTCTGGAAATCACAGCAATTCGACCCCTAAAGGGAGAAAACATCCTTTCCTGCAGAGATCAGATTCTACCTTATGCCTTGGTTGCCCGCCTCTAGATCCGTTTGATACCGTAATGAGTGAAGCGTTGCCATTAGCTGATCAGCCACATTTATTACAGCCACACTCGAGACGTGAAGATCTATTTGGTATTCCAAGACAACCAACTTGTTCTAATGTAGGTGGATCTAGTCAGAATCCTTTGGAAGGTTTGCCAACGAGATTAGGTCTCTCTGCGCGTGGTATGGACAGTCAAAATAGTACGGCAACTCCAACGTTCAGTCAAGTTGTACAAGGACCGAATTCTAACATAGACTCGAGAAGAAATTCTATTTCTGTAGGAGACCTAAATTCGAGTTCCATCAAATACGCGGTAATATATTTTTAAATAATAATATTAAAGCATTCTTACATGAGCTGCTGCAATTTTTCAGCAGCGACATGTTAAGAAATTACATGAATTATTAATTCGTGTTTCAGGAGAAATTAAAATTATCTACTCATGCTAACGAAGGGCACTCATCTCTTGTAACGGAACAAATAATTGATAGAGCACCAATTATAGTATCTACAAATAATCAAGGTGATACAGCAACAAGCACCAAAGGCAAAGATATATGCAAAAATAATAGAAGCGTTATAGTTAGAGCTGGAACAATGTCGGTAAGCGTCACGGTATTATACTATACTATGTATGTTGGGCAAATGAGTATCAATATTTTATGTTTATCGCTCCGCGATTTATTCTCCGAAGGAATCAAATACAAATAAAGTTGGGGCGCCGGAGATATTAGTTGTTCCAACCGTCGAAAACCAAAATGTATCCGAGGAAGTTGATCCAGCTGCCACGAGCCACGAGATATCTGCTCATGAAACTGTTGAAACGAGTCCAGTAGAATCCGCCAGAACGGTATCATCGATCGGAACGAATATTTCTCATAATATTTTGCTAGGACGATGGCGATTATCATTAGACTTGTTTGGACGAGTCTTTATGGAAGATGTAGGTTTAGAAGCTGGATCTGTGGTATCTGAATTAGGAGGATTTCCCGTGAAGGAGGCTAAATTTCGCAGAGATATGGAAAAACTTAGAAATTCACAACAAAAAGATATTACTATAAAGGTAGTGTATAACAACAAAAAGTAACATACAACTTATCTAAAGAATAATATTATAATTATCCACAAAAATATAAGCTTCAAGTACAAAAAATGAGTAAATTATGCAATTGGCCAACAGGTGGAAAGAGATAGAACACAGTTGCTAGTACAGACGATGAAAGAATTAAATGCGCAGTACAATATATATAATAGAAGAGCTTCTTCGAATACTCCACCTCTGGCAGTAAGTCGAGTTAAAGTCTTTTTCAAGGATGAACCTGGCGAAGGAGCCGGCGTTACCCGAAGCTTTTACACAGCGATCGCTGAAGTTCGTAATAAGCCAAAATATAGAATTAATCAGGTTGGTTTGATTGCGAAAACGATTATACTTATATTTATTTTCAGGCATTGCTCGCAAATGAAAAACTCCCGAATCTCGAAGCAGCACAAATAGAATCAAAATATACGCAATACAATGTTATGCAAAAGCTGAAAAGCAGAGATCGTGATCGTGATCTTAGACGACAGGTATGTTACATCGAGTCGATGTGAGATTAGTCACTGATCGACTCTCGTCACGTGGATATTGTTTGATTTTAGAATACACGCTCTTCCGGAAAATGTCGCGAGACGCGTCGCGCTTTATCCTTCGACGCTCGTTCCTTCCACCCTTCGAATACGATCGAGGGAAATAATAGTTCGACACCTGGTAGCTCGTCTAGCACTCATCCTTTGCCGATAAACCATCCAAATAACGATCACTTAACTACAAATCAGCAACAACTTGGCGAGAGATTGTATCCCAAGGTTTCGTATGACATTTGTCAAATTTACATTTATTTTGCGAAGAGTAAAATGTAAATTCATTTATTTTGACATTATTTCTTTTGCATTGTATATATAATTACTGCTTGTTTACTATAGGTGCATGCTATACGACCAGCGTTGGCTGAAAAAATAACTGGCATGTTGCTGGAACTGTCATCATCCCAGTTATTACTGTTGTTGGCTTCGGAAGAAGCTCTCCGACAGAGAGTGGAAGAAGCATTTGACTTGATTCATACTCATACTCAAGATTTGACCAGCGAAATGCTGGATCTCGATGTATTCAGCTTAACCGAACGATGCGCGGCAAGTAAGAAGAAAATGGAAAATAGTATTCTGGATGACACGGAGGACAATGCTCCGCTCTTTTATTCTCCTGGTAAACGTGGCTTTTATACGCCAAGGCAAGGCAGAGGTAGCTATGAACGGATGAATGCGTTCAGGAACGTAGGCAGGTGGGTTTAAAATGTCCCAGTGATAGTGTATTCTTTTCTTCTATATAATACATGTATACTTATTAGTAAAAATCAAACTCAAAATCTACTTGTATTTTTCTCAGACTTATAGGACTGTGCCTCTTACAAAATGAGCTTTGTCCATTATTTTTGAATCGCCATGTAATCAAATATATCCTAGGAAGGCCTATACGTTTCCATGATCTTGCATTTTTCGATTCTGTTATTTATGAAAGCTTGCGACAATTGGTTATCGATGCTGAAACGAAAGACAGTAACAGCTTGTTTTCCGCATTGGATCTTACATTCAGGTATAACTTTTCACTTGCTTCGTGTTTATTGTCTCTTTTTAAATATTTTTTTTAAAGATATTTGTGTACATAATACATGTTCACAAATAAGTGTAATGTATACCTATTTTGTGTGCGCGCGCGCATAAATTATGAGAATAGGAACAAACTTATCTTAAAATATAAAAACTCACATAGGGATAGAGCGGATTAAACTGAGTCGAAAAGTCCTCTACCATTTTGCAATTTTTGCAATAATTAACAAGATGTCAATTACTAAAAATCACCAAATATTGATTTTCAATAATTTTTTATTTAAGTACTATCAACTTTACAGAAAAACAGCAAGAGACAAAAACTGTTTATTTTCTTCTCATAGACCTTCAAGAAATTTTTCAGAATTTTTTATCAACTTTTTAGTAGTGTATTTTCTTATTGGCAACTATTTTTCCAACATGAGAAAATGCGGTGCTAAAAAATTTGTATATATAAAATGAGGCGAAAATGAAAATTGAATGTTATAGAAAATTATGGTTCCGTTAAAAAAATTCGCCAAAGATATTATAAAAAGACCGCATACTGTTTATAAAATAAATGTTATATAAGTATACTTATATGTATATTATATTTATTTTGTATGTACTACTATAAGAAACTGTGATATATAAAACATTTTCCTTCAAAATGCTTCATTTTCAATATATTTGAAGATTTTAATACTTTCTCCAAATTCTATATATACAATTTAAATATCTAATATTATTCTGCATTTCAGTATCGATTTATGTCCCGAGGAAGGAGGTGGCTCAATTGAACTTGTGCATAACGGTCGCGACATGGAAGTGACTGCAAGCAATGTATATGATTATGTACGGAAATATGCAGAAGTTCGTATGATCAAAGTTCAAGAAAAAGCTTTGCATTCTATGCGTGAGGGAGTTTTTGATGTCCTTCCCGAAGGAGCGCTTGATGGTTTAACGTCAGAAGACTTAAGACTCCTTCTGAACGGAGTCGGCGACATCAACGTATCGGTTCTAATATCGTATACATCATTTAACGATGAGTCCGGCGAATCGACGGAGAGATTAGTTAAATTTAAACGCTGGTTATGGTCCATCGTTGAAAAGATGTCGCATGTAGAAAGGCAGGATTTGGTAAGAATTGTGGCAAACTTCCTTACTCTTAATTGAAAATTATGTGAACTTTTTGTGAGCTGGTAATTCTATCGAATTAACACTTATAAGATATATACCTCTATCGCAGGTATATTTCTGGACTGGTTCTCCAGCGCTACCAGCAAGCGAAGACGGTTTCCAACCGATGCCGACCGTGACAATTCGGCCGGCGGACGACGCGCATCTACCAACCGCAAACACTTGTATCTCTCGATTATACGTTCCACTGTACAGTTCCCGTCATGTCTTGCGACATAAGCTACTTCTCGCTATTAAATCAAAGAATTTCGGATTTGTATAAACTCAATTCTGTGATTGTTTGTATGTATACAAGCTTGTGTCACATTATTGATAATACGAAACCCGAAGTTGTAAGTTGTTATTTTTTTTCTCCTCTAGAAACCATTTTTAACATTTATAAATTTATAAAGGTGTAATTACGGATTATGATTTTTTGTTCCCGAAAAAAATTTTTTTCGTAAAGTTTTACATCGTATAAAGGTCATCATATTTACTCTCCTCCTTCCATTTCGTCCTCGTCTCATTCTCATACACCCACTCATTCTCACTCATTCACTCACTCAGTAAACAAATAAAATTTTTAGAAATATATAGTGTGAAATTTTACTTGCCTATTTTAAATTTTAATTTACACAATCTTTTTTACTTTACACATATTCTGTTTGAATTGATTTGACGACAGTCTATTCATTTCTTTCATATGTAATCTTAATGCTCTGAAGAAGTGACACCTGATTGGATACGAGCCATTTAAAATAGCATTTGAAAATAGCCTCTAGGGGTGCGTTCCACTTAACGCCCGCGACGCTCGTGAAATCATTTTATCCTTGTTTATCAAATATTAAACAAGGACAAACGATGCTTGCGAGCGTTAAGTGGAACGCAGCCTAGGATATTCATAGTCTATTCTTATTTCAAGATCGTCTCAAGTAATGTCTCAAGACTGCTAATGCGACCCTGTGATTAGTTCGTGACACTTCAAGACAGAACTTAAGACGGTCTTGAATATAAGAATCGACTATTAGCGTATTCGATTTACTGACTCGACCCGACTCCGAGTCAATAGTCTGTTCTGTTTAGCTGCAAAAGAAGAGCTAAATTGTGTAAGAAATGCAGCTAAAAAGAACAGACTGTTGACTCAGAGTCGGTCGAGTCAGTAATCGAATACGCTATATGAATACCGACCTAGGCAATTGACCGTTATGATTGGCGGTGTCCAATCGAGACATGGTCAATCGGGATCTTCCCCTCCTGACACGGAGCAAAAAGAAGGAGATCATCAAACTCGAGGAAACATGGCAGCGGAAAATACACGGAAAATTGCGGAAAATAGGGACGATGCGATTTTAGTGCCGTTGCGGGAAAATTTGGAAGTATATACCACATGATAACACATACGGAATACACATGTATGCACGTTTTATTTTCGATACAGAAATTCCAATTTGTATAAAATTTTATTTTATTTGACTAAATAGTAAATGCATCAATATTTATTGAAAAATATATACATTATGCATAGTCATAAATTATTATTAAATTATCGTTTTTTAATTTACCGACATTAAAAAACTGTGAAATTAAAAAAAAATAAACGGGAATTGAGCGACAACTTTTCTTCTCAAAATATATTCTATGCATAAAAATACACAAACTTACAGAATTACAGGAAAATATTTATGGAAAAAATTTATGGGTGGAAAAAAATATTTATCAAATCCTCTAAGTTGATAGTTTTCTCCGACAGGCGCTTGAATTTGTTCTTCCATACAACGCTTTTCTGAAGTCAGGAATTGAGTCCAACTTTTTTGTGATTGGCCACTTGAGTTTGGTCTCCTTTTTACTCCGTACCTAGAGAGCCTCAAAGGGAGAATGACAAAGTGGCTGCGTTCAGCGGACTCAACAATTGAGTGAGCGCTCGCTGTTATTGATGTATTCTTTTAAATCATCCAATCAGCATTTTAGATCTGAAAGAATGCATCAATAGCAGCGAACGCTCTATTGTCAACTGTTGAGTCCGATGAACGCAGCCATTGCATCACGTGAATGACCGCGTCCAATCAGGACGAGGGTCACGTGATCAGTTTTCTCCAATCTCTTCTATGCTTATGGAACTTTGATGCCGCGTCCAATCAGAGGAGACGGATCACGTGATGCAGTTTGCCACTTTCTCCCTTTGAGGTTCTCTATCCGTGCTTCCTGAGTAGTCGTGGCCATAAATCGTGATGATAAGAGCGAGAAATGACACATTAATTTTTGTTATATGCCATTTGTAAATAAAGAGAATTTGAATAAAACGAAATGATGAAATCGGTTTAAAACACTTGTAAAAATAGATCAAACTATCCTTCCTTTCCTGACAATCAGTAAATAGTTGTAAATGGCACGTGAAAGTGAAAACAGGCTATGCATGCACATTCAATTAAATGCATTTCTCATGTCTTTTATCACTTTTTACGACTGTCAGGAGGTTGGCACGCGTGGTTTCACTTCGTGATTACAAAACTGTTGCCTTCTACTGCGCAACGTAGCCTTAAGCTGATTTTATATTAGTTGCAAACCGATCGCAAGTTTGTTGCGACAGCTAATCTGAAGCTTGCATTTTGAAATCAACGCTTCATATTGGCTGCGTTCAGCAGACTCAACAATTGTGCAACCGTTTTATGATTCTTCGCTCAGATTGGACTATTCCTTTAAAACTAAAAGTATAAACTAATCAGCGCGACGAATCATAAAACCGTCGCAAAACTGCTGAGTCTGCTGAACGCAGCCATTGGCTGTCACAATAAACTTGCGATCAGCTTGCAACTAATCTAGAACCGGGAGCGTTTATATTGTCCGTAACCGTATACCGTAATCTGTAAAAACTGACCAATCATCTATCAAGTATTCCCTTCTTAGGACACTGTCGCAGACAAAATTTCTGTAACAGTACCTTAAGGCGTGAACTTAAGACGATGAGCCAATCAGGATACTGCTTTAAGACTACGTAATTTGACGGAAATAGAAATAGCAGTAAACTTATCCGTAAGACAAATTTCAACTAGTTGAAATTTGCTTTATGGATAAGTTTACTGCTATTTCGATTTCCGTCAGATTACATAGACTTAAAGCAGTATTCTGATTGGCTCATCGGCTTAAGTTTATGCCATATGGCTCCTGCACACTGAACGTGGTAACCCCGGATCTACAATAGGTGTTTTAAGCCTTAAGCCGTAAGAAACTGACCAATTACCCCGG
>NW_017300169.1:2165656-2191026 GCF_001594075.2 Trachymyrmex cornetzi | reverse complement strand
CTTCAATTGGTACATATTCTTATGCTTTACGTGTTACGCGTTATGCAAGAGTCTGTGCTCCCCGCTTAACGCTTGCCGCGCCCAGTGTGTAGAAGCCATTAGGGTATATCCACACAAACTTGCATAGCCGCATAAACATATTGCATACAGAAAATTACTCAATCATATTTTTCTTATAAAGTCGCACGTAAAATGTAATTGGATAACTTTCTTTATGCATATATTTATACGATTATACAAGTTTGTGTGGATATACCCTTAGGCCCTGCGCACAATAGAGGAAATATTAAGAATAGAAATAAATATTAAGATTTTAACCTACCAGAAACCGCGTATTCCGATGTAACCGGTATCTGATAGGTTGAAATCTTAATATTTATTCTGTTATGCGCAGGCCCTTGGGGATTCACTGGCTAATATTGTTTTACCACTATAAGTAGAAAAGTTATTGGCTTCTGCATACTGAACCCGAAAACGCTTGCTGCGCGGCAAAATTTGACGCGGTAGCCAATAAACTTTTTTTATATTGTTGCAAATAAATTGGTTGCCGCGTCACATTTTGCCGCACGGCAAGCGTTCCGTGTCCAATATGCAGGAATTATATTAGCTCGTGTTCAGATTCTCACCAAGGTGTTTTCTGGATGTCATGTCATCCTTGTTTTATGTTCGGTAAATAACAAGGATAGAGTGGTACCTGGATAGCACTTGAGTAGGAATCTGAATATAGCCTTAGAGGGGCGCACGTCAGTGAACTATGTATTTAGTAGTGTGCACGAACGCACACTACCGGATGCGTACTGCGTAGCTCATTGATTGACGTGCACCCATCTAAAGGACGGTGTTAATTGAATTAAGGCCACCGTACGAACCAGTGAACTCTATATAACATAATGGAGCGAGTCATCGAGGAGTGGGGGTGTTTCAATTCCTAAACAAGGACACTCTAATCTCTAATGCAAAGTTGATACTGTTTTTTTTTTAGGGATTCGCTGATTGACTGTCATCAGTTGTTTTACTATCATAAGTAGAAAAAGAGTCAGACCAATATTGTTTGCCTTTATTTTCTCCGTCGAGCCGCGCAGTTTTCTATATTCTCTTATAATTTTGTATAGGAAAGGCTTGCTCCAGTATATTATAGAGCACTGGATGATTCTTAGCATTACTCGGTAATGTCTGCTTCATTGAACGTTGTAGAAAAACTTTCAGAACTTTTCGATTCATTTTTTTTTATCAGGAATAACGCTACATGATTAATGAGCGCTATTTAAGAAACATTTCATGTATGTATATATAAACGCATATATACAGAGCATTTGGTACGTTTGGATAAAACGCTTGTGTGTAGATAGAGCGGATTAAACTTAGTTGAAAAATTTTTTTATCATTTTGCAATTTTCGCATTTTTTTTAGTTATCCACTGAACAGAATGTCTAAAATTGACGCATAAAACACTTTTAAGATACTTTTATATATATAAGTTCTTTAAAAAATATTTTTAAGATATTTCTTGAAGAATTTTGAAAGATATCTTAAAGTTATTTTATCCGCTTATTTGAACCTCTGTCCGACTGGAACACTCACCATACGAAAATAAAAAAAACGAGTAGCTGCTCAAAATTAGGAGCTGTTTATAAGTTTTAAAAACCCGCAAGAAAAAAATTTTGAGCACATCTCGATTAGCAGGAATTTCGATTTAAAGATGGACGTCCATTAAATCCTTCCACATCTTAAAATTAACAACAGGAAATCGCTCGATGTTTATGTTGCAATCCCTTAGTAAATAAATCACACTATGACACGCAAGAAAAAAATTATGCCTAAAAATAAATAAATAAATCATTTCACGACAGAAAATTCGCTGCTGATTTAGGAGTTCTCGGAATACGCATAATTCAATTCTTGAACTGTAATCCCTTAGCAAGACAATCACCGCCTATTCTTGGCCCTCAAGAAGTGTCCGACCGAAATTCCGGTTTCGATTTTGGTCAATTTCGGTATAAAATCAGGGTTTCGGTTTGATTTTTGTAGTATGTATATGTATATATATACAAGGTAATCGGTGATGGTCGCATAATTTTTTTGTGAGCATGTAGAACAGACTAAACTAGGTTGAAAAGTCCTGTACCAGTGCCTGTAACTGTAACTACTGCCGCTTGTAGTAAACAATTTCCCGCGCACCTAGTAACTACGATAAATGAGCGTGCATTTAGCAGTACAGTCGGGCACTTACGCACTTATTTGGAAATTTTTAGAAATTAATACCTTGTTGATTATTGCGATAATTGCAAAATGATACAAGACTTTTCGATTTAATTTAGTCCGCTCTATCTACCAATGAGAAATTATGCGGTCATTACCGGACACCCTATATATACAAGATGTTCCATTTTTAATGCATTACGAAAATTATGGTAGATACAGAAAATTCTTTGAAACAAAAATTGTATGGTTCGGAGGGGTACATAAGAAGGTATTACTATTACTGATTTGACCATGACGTTGTTAAGGTCAGATCAAGATCACTTTGAATTTTTTTAATGGAACCCCTCATTTTTTATTACATATTCTTGTAGCTTAAGAGCTCTCTTTTCAAAATATTATAATAACATTTTTTTTCATTAAGAACTTTTCGAGTTATAGGGCTTAAAAATTACAGTACTATCGGCGTTAGTATTAGAGAGTTTTTGCAATACCGTTTATCCAAATACGGTGAACGCTAAGATCGGGTTATCTTCTTCTTAACAACTGCTTAAGAAAAGGATAACGTGACTTTAGCGTTCACCATATTTTGATTTACATTATTGCAAAAACTCCCTATTACCCAAGATATTCCATCGACAATTAAAACCTGTTGAATGTTGTTTAAGATCATGACCTAATATTTGTCAAGATCGAGACTATTGGACATTGTTCCTCTTATTTTTATTTTTACAGTAGAAACGCCGTTAGTACTGTACTAACGCTGGTAATACTGTAACTTTCAAGCCTTATAACTCGAAAAGTTATTTTATTATAATATTTTAAAAATATCTCTTGAGATAAGTTATGAAAATATGTAATAAAAAATAGGGATTTTACTTAAAAAATTCAAAGTGACTTTGATCTGACCTTAATGACGCCACCCAAATCAAATCAATGGTATCTTTTTATGTCCTCCTCCGAATCATACAACTTTTGTTTTTCCGTATATACCATAATTTACGAGAAATTTTAATGCATTATCTAAAATGGGACACCCTGTATATAGTGTTCCATTTAAAGATTTGGACGCCATTACCTTTTAAACTATTTGTTATTCCAAAAAATGTTTCAAGTGGACTTTCAACTTTGTTTCGAAGGGTACATCTTTTGATGGTTACAGACCCTCTTTAGATGAACATATCTCTAAAATTTCAAGGTGACCTTCATTTTTTTAATGGAAATATAGCTTTTTTACATAATATGATTCCTTTAATTATTCTTCATATAAAAGTATTAAGATAGAGATACCAAAAAATCAATAACTTTATGAAATAATTTTATTCTGGCACATATTAACATGAAATATTAAATATTTTGTAAACTATTAATTTTTCGAGATAATCATATTTTAATATTTTTATGAACAGAATAATTATATAAATTAATTGGTGTAAAGAAAACATAGTTGCTGATTTAAAAAATTATCCATTTTGACTACATATTTTTTTAAACAGCAACTATATATTTCTTTACACCAATCGATTCTCGTTATTCTGTTTAGAAAGATACTATAATGATACACATTAAAAGTATATCGTTTCCGGCCGCTTATTTACCGGATGCCATCGTATCATAATAGTAGGTCGTTGACGCAGCCGAAAAAACCGAGTATACCTATCGCCGATCAGCATCTTTCCCCACGAAAACCGATATCGTGACGTGCAATGTGGGGGATGGGGGATGTTGACCGGCGGGAAAAACCAAATCTTACCGAGATACCCCGACGTCACGTAATAAAATACGCGACACACGGCAAAAAGACCGGTTTCGCACATAATCCTGAGCAAGCCATCAATCCTCTGCTATTAAGCGAGCAAGTTCCAGCCCACGATCCGAGATCCTATACGAATTCTGAATAACGAGAAAGGAGATGACACATACTTCGCCCCCGTTGAGTGTTCTCAGCAGCGAAAGGTCTCATCTTTTAAGCGTTTGCAGCGACCCGACACAGGGGATTCTCTATCTTCACTGAGCGTTCTTAACAGTCGGCGAATCATTTACATGTGATTCCCAGACAATCGGGATGGAGTGTTCTCTGCCTCGGCCACCGATGTTCTCGGCTACCGGTCGTCCACCAGTTTCACCGGCTCCAACAATAAGACAGGGATGAAGCGTTCTCGGCAGCCGCCGATATTTATGTGTATCGCGCCCATTTCCACGACTCACAATATCTGCGTTCTGCGATTTGCCAAGGCTCGACTGGTACTTGCGTTACCAGGGCAACGCGTCTGCGTCCGAATACAAAACAACGTGCTTACTTGTCAAACATGTTCCGCGAATCAGCGCTGTGCAATCCTGAGCTCGATCACGATTTTCGAGAACTATACATTCCAGCATAGAAAAAACAGGCAATTGCGTGCCGTTTAAATCCCCGCGAGTACAAGCTTTGTAAAATGATCGAATATTCTACAAATTATATTTGTGTTATTTTCTCGTTTACATTTTTTCGTGCATTGTCTAATCTTCGTATGTCTATTTCAAATAAATGTGTGATTTATTACTTGCATAATTCAGTGTGTGCTCTTTTCATCGCCTACTTCTTTCGCTCCCGAACCGAATATTATTTTCTTTTCTTGTTATACCGGCTAGTCCGCGCAGCGGAAGTCAGGTTGTTTCAGTATTAAGGTACGAGTATAAAAAAATTAATTAATAATTTACGAGATATTTAATATTTTATGTCAATACGTGCCTGAATAAAGTATAAACTATCTTGTAAAGTACTGACTTTTTGGTATTTATACCTTAATATTTTTTTATGCAAAGTAATTAGAGGAATCATATTACATAAAAAAATATATTACATAAAAAAATGATACAATTCCATTAAAAAAATAAAGATCACTTTAAAATCTTGGAGGCACATCCACCTAAAGAGGATCTGTGATCTTTAAAAGTGTCCCCTTTGAAAGAAAGTAACCCACACAGGAACTTGTTTGGATTCCTACCCAGGGTACACCCAAGGACTTCGATTCTTTCCCTCGGAAATTTTCACAAACTGAAAAATGATTACTTTTCTACATTAATGCTCATAGTCCGTACGCGATTAACGACACGACTAAACCTTACGTCTATTTACAACTAAATATGATATAAAGACGAAATAATCTGAATTTTTGGAAGTTTTAAAAAAGTAACTGAGGGAAAGAATCGAAATCCTTGGGTCTTCTGGTCGGAATTCATTCTGACATGTTCCATGATAGATACCCAAGGGTGTTTCCAAGGTATTATGCCATCCTAGTTTAACGTTCAGAAAACATGAGTGGAGTGATACCTGAGTGGCATTCGGATGGGAATCTGAACATAGCCCAGTATGTAATATTGTAGTAATACTGCAGTGACATTACAGTAATATTACAACTTTTAATGCAATATTACGAAAACGTTAATGACATATTACATTACAAAATATTCTAATGTAAAATTGCAGTAATTTTACTGAGATATTACAATGTGGTATATCATACTGTAATATTAATGCAATATTGTACAAATATTACAAAGTAGTACATCGCAATTTATCGTAATATCAAATATTACAACGTCTTGTATGGTCGCGAGCAGTACGGCCGATAGAGGCAACGAGGTGCAGTTTTTCTTAAGTAAGAACAGATAGGATAGAATAAAGAGTACAGCATTATAAGATTTTTCACCTACGATTTTCAGATAATTTCACATAAAATAATTTTTGAAAAAGAGTTCCCTAAAAGGCTTCAATAATGAATGTAAGACTGCTATTTCCGATATACTGTCAATACAAAAATTTATACTATATGTTTCAGTATAGATGTATACACACCTATATATCGTAACATGCTAATGAACTTTTTTGACAATACAGTTTTTGGTTATTCTGTATATAAATTAAGTTAGGAATACTTTCTTGGGCTGTAATCGGGAAGCGCGCTATCAGCGCTATTGTGTCATTCTTTATCGTTCATTAGACCTGAATAGAACGGTACAGCGTTGATAACGCGCATCGAACATCGTAATAACTTCCTTTTGGAAATTAATATTACTATAATATTACCACAATATTGCAGAAATATTTCTCCGATGGATTTTCGCGGACATTTAATATTGCAGCAATAATTATGCAATATTAATTATGTAATATTAATGCAATATTAATGTAATATTACATGCTGTGTGAAGTTACATTAAAACATTTTTGGAATAACGTATAGTTTGGGAGATAATTTAAAGTTTCAAATGGAACGTAGGTTTGTTCGCGTCGCATGTTCCAGCATGTTCCAATTGTGCTCTTGCTTCTACTCACTTTAACGAGCGCGTTTGAGTGAATAAATGCTATGATAGAGCATTTTAGAGCATGCGACGCGAACAAACCTTATATATGTGTGTGCGCGCGCGCGCGTGTATGTATTATGTGTACACAGGGTATCCGATAATGAGCGTATCAATTCTCATAAGCAGATAAAGTGGATTAATCGAAAAGCTTTGTACTATTTAAACATTTGCGCAATAGGTAATGAGATATTAATTTCTAAAGATCGTCGAATAGCACAGCCTACCGCCAAATATAAACGCGCGACGAGATAGCCCATTATCGTAGATTGCTAAGCGCGCAGGAAGTTATTTGCTATAAGCGGCATTGGCAACGCACAAGCGGTGAAAGAAAACATTATACTTGCAAATGCTTTTGGCGATAGGCTGCGGCCGGGCGGTTACGCACATACGTGGCGATCTTTTGAAATTAATATCTCTAGAACTTTTCGACTAAATTTAGTTCGCTGTACCTGCTCACGAGAAGTGATCCGGTCATTACTGGACATAGTGTACCTATATACATATACATGTACGTACATATCTAATTTTAAAAACCATTTTACATCAGATTATAAAATGAGATTTGATACTAAAAAATGATGAGTATTGACAAAATTTATCATTAATATCTATTTCAGAAAGAGGCTGAAAAATGATTAAAAATTAAAATGTCGATAATTTGAGCGATGTTTGGCACTGAACGTTGTTAAACATTAATCTTCGTTTATGTTGCCAAATATATTTGATCAAATCTATCATTTAAATTACCTAAATACTAAAAAACAATGGAAAAATAATTTAGGAATGTCAAACTGCCTATCCTGTTGTATTGTTATTTCTCTTTAATTATTTGTTAATATTAAAAATCACTTTTCTAATGTAAAATAATGTCAATTCTATCACATTAACGCTGCTTAGTCTCCGCATGCACTCGTACATTTTTATGTGTTACTCTCTATCTAGAATAACAACAGACATGTCTTCAAAATGATTTGTCATTTTTTGAAAAAGAGGGAAAGCTTCAATTTACGATTGTAAATATATTTCCTAAACGGTAAACTGAAATAGTAAAAAATAATCCATTATCTTTAGTTTACTTAAAAAAATGTGTCTAATGCTAATATATATTTTTATATATAATAAATCTCATTATTTATAAATTTCTAAAAATCGTAAAGTTATATACAATAATTATAATATCCATTATTTACTTGACAAAGTATCGATAGAAACTTATGTACAATGGTTACCTATTGACCATTTCCTGAATTATTTTGGGGTAATTTTGCTGCCGACTGACTCAATTGCGCCAATGTTTCTGGAGTTGCATGTACTTTTAAGATCGAATTTTCTGCTTCCAATTGATTGATACGATCCATAAGTTCAGCTATTTTCTCTTTTAATACCTCGACTTCTTCCCGTACCGCGAACATTAAATGACTTTTAACTAAATCCTAGAAAAGATTATAATACAGTTTATCATCCATTAAAGTAATGAGCAATAAATGTTTCTATTACAGCAATTTCTTACCATAGCCTGCTCGATCTTGTTATCAATCGCCACTGCACTTGTCCCCTGCATACTGTAATGTACATGTAATGTTCATATAAATTTATTCAATTATTAAACATGCAATAAAAAAAAGTTAGATGATGAAAACAGCAGTAGAAAGTGATACAGATTTGTTATATATTATAATCAAATATGATTTATTCGTTTATTTAAATAGATTAATTTCTTATTATATCCCTATCTTTAGTACCTTTCGTTATCTTCGAGAGTACGGTTCTCGTCGCTGCCCTGCGTAACCTCGGCTAATGATTCGAGGAGAGTTGCATCGGCCGACTGAATGGTAGTGGTGTTAGCAACGATACCGGAGATGGATTCTTGTTCCGGGTCGGACTGATGAAACGTCATGTTTCCCTGCTGTTGCAGGCCGCCGACAGGATTCTGACAACCTGCCGTCATTTGTGTGATCTGCACCGGGGCATTACCATTAGTCGTTTGCGGCTGCAACTGCTGCGTCGAGGCTGCAATCGCTTGTGACTGCTGTGGCGCCCCAGCCGTCTTGTGAATACTTTGCATACTTTGGATCCCTTGTATGGCAGTCAATGGCTCGGAGATTTGTGTCATTTGCGGCTGCTGCGTTGGCAAAGGCTGCTGGCAGGGAGCCGCTTCAGACTGTTGATGCTGCGTGACGAGAATATTTGGAGCCTGAGAGGTCGGAGCTGATGTTTGTTGTACCGTCGACTGACAGACATTCTGGACTGGTAAGGATTGATTCTGCGTGCTCACCGTTACATAAGCTTCTTCCTTGGAGTGAGGTATACTTGGCTGGGGAGTTACTGTGCTATTGCTAGTGATAATGGGGATAGATCCTTGAGGCATACTCTGAGGAGGTTGCCCCAAGTTGTTGGGATGAGTAGCCTGCAAATTGGAAGGCAACGTAGAGCCTTGGCTGCTCTGTTGATGTTGCTGTTGTTGCTGCTGCTGCTGCTGCTGTTGCTGTGTAGTTATTGGCTGAGTCTGAGATTGAAAATATTGCGGAATTTGCTGCTGCGCTTTAGCCTGGGTCTGTGTAGGATTATGCTGTACATTGGGAGATATTGAATTATTCACCGCATAGCTCGCACTCGATGCCGATTGCGTAGGATTATTTGACACAGCGATCGATGAGTGCACTGTATCTGGTCCATTAGCGTCAATATTAATCCCTTTATCATCAGTCACTGTCACTACAGATTGTTTCACAGTCTCTGGTATAACAATCCCACTGTCGGTCACGCCATACGATATGCACACCTCATTTGGATCAGATACTTTTGGTGTGCCGATGGCCATCGGCTGATTAACAGATGTATGGTCGAGGTAATCCATACAGGTCCACCGTCCTCTTTTGAAGGGTTCCGTGCTCTCGATCTTCACCACTTTGAACCTCTCGTTTCTACCATGCGAGTGAACCTCGCGCAGATCCGCGTCCTGCTTGTCAGTGACAGACGTAATGTCCAGGGTATTAATATTGCTATCGTTAACTGAATTACTAATATTGCCGCCCTCGGACGGCACGATGGCCAGGCCGTACTGCGAGCTGGTAGGGATCACCGGGGCTGTGCTGAGAGCGGCGTTGCTCGTGTTGAAGAACACATCCTCTTTGGAGAAGGTGTCTTCGGAGTAACTTGGTGTCTCGATGTCGAGATCGGTGATGCGCGAGTGTTCAACGGAATTGTCCTCGGTATGCGACTCGTCCAGGTCGTCGTTGGAGTCCTCGCCGGCGTCATTGCTCATGCGGCAGCCTACGGTGACGCTAGTTATCTGGAACGACGACGTTTTCTTCCGATTGCCACTCGGGGTCTGCACACCGCTGCTCGGTACTACAACCGGCTGATGATGCCTGTCTATCTCGCCGAGACGTATCGTCTCCGTGGTCGTGCGATGCACGGGATTCGACACTTTCCTGCTACCATCTGACAGCCTGTGCGATTTTCTGTGCACATTGTCTGCCATTATTATGACAACTTAACGTACGAGAGACACGATTGTTGCATCCGTCCTCTCGCATGTTAGAATCAACATTGTCGTGATATCAACTTTTCCAGATATTTCTCTCTCTCCTTCTCTCACCCTATCTCTCTATCTCTCTCTCTCTCTCTTTCTCTGTTTCTACCTCCTTATCTCGCCGATTCGACTTCACCGCGACCGATCGCTCTCGCTCCTGCGGAAAATACGAGACAAGCACTCAATGGCATATTTTGTGCACCAATGAATGTTGACAGTTGATCATTGCATTAATCCCACGAGGAACAAGTACGTTTACTCAAGCGACGTCCGTCCGTTTAGTAAGACAAGGAAGACTGTGCTAGATGCTAACTTCTGCTTGCTCGCTCGTCCGCTGACGACGACGGCTCCGTCGTCACGTTACACATCACACACGCACGCGCGCGCGTACACACAGCACACACATACACACACACACCTACACTCTCTTTCTTTCTTCGTCGCAAGCCCTGTCCTTGCTCCTCCACGTTACAATCACGCCTCACTTAATCTCATTCGTTTAAAATTACCGTCTCGTAAGGCCTATTGTCCATACTGTCCATATACTTTTTCTACACTGACCCCTTTTACACTGAGTACTCGGTACGCGTATTAACTAGTAACTTTCTATTAAATTATCCTAATTTCAACAATGTATTTAAAGATTGACCTCTGTTATTACACGGCACGCTTTCGCCCAAGTTATAACATCGATGTTATGAAATTGGCCAATCATAGCTATTCCTCTGAAGAATGGAATGACTGTGATTGGCCAGTTTTATAACATCGATGTTATAACTTCGGCGTAAAGCGTGCCGTGTAAACGTAGTAATTGATGTACTAGATTGATACATTATGTATCAAAATGATTAATTAAATACACATATCATGTATATGCTTACACGTATCTCCGAAATGGAGGTAATTCAATAGAAAGTTACTAACATGGTGGAAGGGATAACAAGGTGGTGCAGTTGGACAGTGGGTGCATCCAGAAGCATGACCGCTTAGTGAGCTCTTGCATCTAATTGGCATATTCCAATAGATCCAAAAATATGGGAGGATCCCGTTTGCCTACAGTTCTAATTGTACACACCACTCATATCAACTGGTGCCTAGTAATTTTTCACTGTTTTACCAATGAGATTATTTTATTTTTAAATTGGCCAATCAGCGATATATGTGTGCAATATACGATGTGTGCAATCGGAGCCCTCCCAAAAATATAGACCAAATATCGCATATAAAAATAGCAATTCCGTATACAATCGATCAATCACAGTCGAGAAACAGTCATTTTCGTATGCGAAAATTATTCGTATATGATCAAGAATAGGGCCCCTGATGATTGTTTCCCTGCTGAATTGCTAGCTCGATTAGAATTTTGCCATCGTATTGACTGCGATACTGGCACTGACAGTATTGCAGCCAACACGGTGGCAAAATTCTATATATAAGGGGCTACACATAATAAAAGGAACAGGGAACAGAGAACAGAGACTATTGCTGGATTCACCCTGCATCCGATTTGCGTCGTACGATGCTCTTCAACCAATCAGAAAACGGGATTCCGATGGATTTTGCTTCGAATCATCGGAATTCTGTTTCCAGCATAATGGCCCCGGCACACCAGCGCGATGTTCGTCGCGCGCGACACGCGTTATCCAATGAGAGTATACCTTTAGAATGAGAACATCGGTAAAGCTGTACACTCATTGGATATCGCGTGTCGCGCGCGACGAACATCACGCTAATGTGCCGGAGGCATACTAGGCTGAAATTCTTATTCTCTGTTCTCTATTCCCTGTTCCTTTTATTGTGCGGAGCCCCTAGTTCGTCGTACGCAAATCGGATGCATATCGTCTACATATAAAACGTATAAAATGTATGTGTAAAGGTAAATTTTCACGGGCTGCTCAAACCGGTTGTTTCAGCAATAAAAAGAATCACGTGGTCAAAATTGACGAATATCAAATGTCCATTTTGATCACGTGATCCTTTTTGTCGCTAAAATAGCCGGTTAGAGCAGCTCGTGAAAATTTACCTTAATACGTATAACATACGGTATTATACGGTATAAAAACCATGTATAATACGTTATGTTTAATACATGTTCAACCCTGGCGCTCGCTGCTATTGATGTATTCTTCCAGATCTAAAATACTGATTGAATGATCTAAAAGAATACACCAATAATAGCGAGCGTTTACTCAACTGTTGAGTTTGCTGAACACAGCCAATGCTAGCATTGCAGCCAATACGGTGGCAAGATTCTAATCCAGCTAGCAATTCAGTAGGAAAACAAGCATCGTGTGTCGCAGTCTTTAGATCTGTCGCGTCGTTTGTACTTTTTGCACTCAGTATCTTTGCTTTCTCTTTTTTCAACGCCCAAATATGTATCTATCTCATTTTAAGTTAAAAAATTTTTTGAGATTTTAAGCAATGCGAACAGATCTATCCTTACCATGCTGTGACTCCATGTGACTCGTAAAATCCAAACAGGGATCTTGAAAAGGACTAGAAAATAATCTATATATCTTTATATTTTGAAGAAATTACGAAAATGTTAAGTGCAGGAAGTAATTGGTTCATGCAAGTCGCAAGGCGTGCTAAAAATTTGCACCTAGACAGCAAGATGTCCATACCTTCGAAGCCTGAGCTTAAAACTTTACCAAGTTAGAAAATGTTTCTACCAGATATTACTTATATTAACATCGAATTGACAGATTACTTACATAAATTCACATGGATTACAGTTTTTCAGTATCCGATAAGTCGAGAGAACGATTGTAGAGTATATGTGTGGGGTCTCGCGGAGCATGGTGCTCTTGGAGAACCACGAGCATTAAGAAAGAACAAAATCTCTTACCTTTCAAAACCAAAAAGACTGTCCTTTGCTGAGAAACATAGGGTGACAGATATCGCTTGTGGTTATGGTTTTACAGCTTATGCTGTACATTCTTCGGATACAAATATTGTTTATGGGTCTGGCATAAATACAGATTCACAACTTGGTAACTAAAGATCTATTTTAGTTTTGCCAATATTATAAAGCATTAAAAACAAATTTTAATTTTGAAAGTTGTACTATAGCTTAGTTTTTCTACAACAGGTTACAATCTCGATGAGAAGTTTCTCAATATGATATTTATTCCAAAGCCAATAACTTTGCCATTACAGAATGCCTCGACCAAAATTATTGGCATGGCTGCTGGAAGAGCGCATTTATTAATATTAACAACAGAAGGTTTGTTCACATTAGGTAATAATGCATATGGTCAATGTGGTAGGCCAATTATATTAAATGAAAATTATGAGAAAAGTACAGCTGTGCATCATATACCTGACATTAAAGGAAATAAAATTATTGCGGTGATAGCTGGCCAAGATCACAGGTACAAAATGTCAATTGAATATTATGCAATTATATTCTCTTTCCAGTATGTTCTTATTAACATTATATAATAGCGTACTTTTGACAGAGATAGGTGAAGTGTATACATTTGGCTGGGGTGCTGATGGACAAACAGGTCTTGCACACTATCAAAACGAACATCGACCAAGTTTGGTCAAGGGTGACTTGGCAGGACAGCGTATAGTCAAAGTTGCCTGTGCTGCTGATTGTGTATTAGCTCTTAGTGGTATGTAACTACGAAATGCAACATATACTCAGACCAAGTATTTGTATAAATTCTGAAATACGATGGATGTAGTAAGCTTTAAACCTTAAGGAATTAATTAGTTACAATCGAATGTTGGAAGAATACTTAGCTATGATTGGTCAATTTCTTAAGACTTGCTATACCTATTATGTTTCCGTATAATAGGTATTAACATAACTAAAATATTTGTACCACAGATAAAGGGAAAGTGTATGGCTGGGGTAATTCGGAATATAATCAATTACCAATCAGAGAAGATAATTATCAAGTAAACATTGCTACAGAATTATGTACACAAGAATTAGGATATATAACAGACATAGCAGCAGGTGGATGTTTTTGTATGGTTTTAAACAGTAAGCACCAAAACTTATAATAATTTTAATTTAACAGTTTTATTTTAATAATTACACTATTTATGGTTTTTATTTGATAATAGTTTTTGTTTTAAGTATCTTTTGTGTTAATTTCTGTTATGCTTATATATCTCTGATTTTAGCTAATACATTTTATATATATTATACATATTTTACGTATTAACTAATATATTATGTTACAGATGATGGTAATGTCTTTGTATGGGGATACGGTATACTCGGTCTTGGACCTCAAGTGCAAAGAGTATTAAAACCAACCATGATTCCTGCTACATTGTTTGGCAATAATGTGTATAATCGTAATGTCAAGGTAATTAAAATAATTTAAATTTATTAAAAAAATCTTTTTGATCCAAAAGCCTTTTGTGAACATATTCATGAACTATGCATCATTAAATTTTGTATACATTACTAGGTATTAAATATATACTGTGGAATCAATCAACTGGCGGCGCTAACCAACACAGGGGATTTATACATGTGGGGTTGTAATAAATTTGGGTCTTTGGGATTAGGACATGTGAAGGATCAATTTTTTCCCTTAAAGGTAAACGTAAAATATATTTTACAAATAAAATGTGAATAAAAGGTGCATGCGTGCGTCTGTATAATGATAGGTTTTTGTCTGCAACAATTTGTTTTGTAACAGGTTGCAATAGGAGCTCAAGTGAGAAAGATTGCCTGTGGAGTGGACCATACAGTGACTCTTTGTAAACCTTTTATTTAAAGAAGCAACATCATTATTTAAATGTTAGTTTATTTGTTTAATTAAGTTTCACAATATTTTCTCTTTTGAAACTTTCAGCGTCATTAATACATATGAATAAAGTGATTACAAAATACCTCACTTATGTTTATCGAATAATAAAAGGGCAGTATTAAGTAATATTTACAATTCTAATTCAAATTTGAGGAATGTTGAATTACACTGATATGATTTTGTTAAAAAAAAGGTAATATTTCTTTTTTTTGCAATCTATATCTTTTATATTGTTTATTACAAAAATGTATATATCATACTTATGACTAAAATGAAGATGTTCAACATATTTATATTTGCATTACTTTCACATACCAAATTCTCATAAGAAATTGTGTATTTGATCATATGAGGAAATCTGCTCTCATCTGGACCTAAAGAAATACAATATTAGATGATTTATAAGAAAAGATATTAACATTTTTATAAGATAATGTATATATACATATATATGTTGTGTGTGTGCGCGTGTGTGTGCGTGTGTGCGCGCGCGCGCGTGTGTGTGTGTGAGAGCGCGCACGCGTGTGTGCATGTATTTAAGAATATATATACTATATATAAAAAAGATTAAGCGTATTTATTGCTACACCAGGGTATCTATCATAGAACAAGTTGAATTTCGATCGGAATTATTCAATTATTCTCTAGATTTGTATTGTGTTTTTTAGGGAAACGGAATAATTCCGATCAAAATTCGTTCCGAAATGTTCCGTAATAGGTATCCTGCTCAATAAGCGTTCAGTGTCTCAGTGAGCGATAGTTGTACTGGATGCATTCATTGTGACATATTAACAGTTACTATATACATTAAATTTTAAATTAAAATTTATAATTTTTTGTGTTTACCATATTTAAAATTTGTAGTTGAAGAATTGGCAATGATTAAGAGATACAACGAATTGCAAAGATGTATCAAACTAGCATCACCGCAGGAAAAATCAAAAGTATATGCGTTATTATTTACTGATACACATTCATTTGTCCCATTAATATTTTGATGTAGCGATTTACATACTTTTAGATTATCATCACTTTGAATCTAAAGAGATATTTATTTATTAAAAAAGATATTTATTAAAAAAGAAAATATGTTCAATATTCTTTGTGTATGAAAAGTTTTACCGTTATCTTAGAAACATGATCGCTGTTGGTGGAAAAGAAATAGTTAGGATGCATTCTGTAAGAGACTGTCATATTCGGTTCAATGTAATCGGTAAATGAATTCGACTTTCCAACACTGGAATAATTGTCTCCACATTGTGTATTGATCAACCGCTGTGGAACTGTAACAACAAGATGAAATATTTGTAATATTATATAGATATTGGGTGCTTTCCAGCAAGGGACACAGTCAGACACAGTGTAACACAGTGAATCATACGTCCTTGTTATTTGCTTACGTTAAACAAGGATGAAACGATTCACTGTGTTACACTGTGTTTGATTGTGTCCTTGCTGGAAAGCACCCATAGATTTCAAAGGAAACGATCTGACCTACACATACCTCGTTTTATCCTCGAAATCAATTTAGTAACTGTCGCTGAACCTCCTATATCGTCTGCAGCAGTTATGGCAAACAAATCATTTGGTGACATAAGATCTGTCCATCTATCTATCGATCCATAAGTTAATATAAATAATGTGGTATCTGCAATATAATATCGATAATGAAGCCTCATTTACTTCATGTAAACCATTTTTACATTGTAGGAAATTTATTTTTTAAGAAAATTTCGCAAAATTTTCTGACTTTTTTATGACTTTTCTGACGATTTTCAAATTTCCTGACTTTTCCCTGATTTCTCTGATTTCCAGTTTTATGACAATTCTAAATTTCTAGTAAACAACTTCCCGCGTCTAGCATCCACAACTGATTAAGAAACACATAAAAGTTAACAAAAAATTGAAATGATGTCAAAATAACTTTATTTTGATGCTTAAAGTTAATAAACAGTCAAATTTTGTAACCAAAAGTCATTATTTTGATACCAGAGAAAGTCAAAGTACGTCACTTTCGACTTTCTCTCAACTATAATAGAGTGTGTTCCTTGGATGGTCGTGCATTTGATGGTAGGTTAGGCGAATACGTGCTCATTTGACGATCTTTACAAATTAATATTTCGTTAACTGTTGGGAAAATTGCAAAATAGTGGATAACTTTTCAGTTCAGGGAATCGATTGTGTATCTTGAAACGAGGTAAAAATTACACAAAAATGATCAAATACTTAAGTGTTGATCTGAATGATCAAATACTAGGTGATGAAATTACTAAATTTTAGAATTTGCTCTCTCTCTCTTTCTCTCATAATTCTTATTTCATTTCAAGATATGTATAATTGATCTCCAATTTAATTCGTTCTACTTGTTCATGAAAGATGATATTCTCCGTTATTCTGGGACATCCAAAATATTGTATAGATAATAATTACAGCTGGTAGTTTTTATAGGAAGTAATTTACCCGGCACTTGCTCTCCCATCTTCTTGATCTGTTGTATGCAGTATTCTTTATCAGAATTCGAGATAGACGATGTATATGGAATAATTAAAACCACATCAGATTTTGCGTTTCCAAGACCATAACGTGTATCGTTCAATTTCTTTTTTTGCAAAGCATATAATTTGTCAAATGATTTAGGAAGATCGAAGTTATTTTCTTTAGTAACTGAAAAAGTTATTTATAATTGAATCACTTGCAACAAAATACAATCATTTGAGATATATTACTATAATAAAATGTGTAAACATACCATTATTTGTATAATTGGTTATATTAAATAAACCAAAGTCTAAAATACTGTTAGTAGTATTCAACATGATACTGCCATCATGACCATTAACAATTGTGAATTGACTATTGTACTGATTTATGTCTATTTTATCCAATATGTTTCTATTAAGAAAAAAATAAAAAATCAGCTAAGTTTTATGATCGGCTTGTTATTGAAATAACAATGCAAAAACAAAATTATCAAAAACGATTAAAGACGAGTTAATAATAGAGGGTGTTAATAATGAAGCATATATTTAATGTTTAGAATATTAAAATTTCGAGCGAAATTAGCAATTTATAATTTTTTGCAACTGTAAAAGATATCGTGATGTCGAAACTAGTTTCGCTTGAAATTTTAATGTTATAAACATATTAAATGTATGAATTCATTATTATTAACATTCTGTATTATTATTTGTCTTTGATAATTTTATTTTTACGTTAAAATAAAAAATATTTTTATTCATTAAAATTATGTTTATATAAGATATAGCTTTAGAGATGTAAAGTAATGCATTACTCGTAACACGATTATATTATGTTTTTATAATAATGATTTATGAAGTTACAATTTTTCATAATGATAATGATAATACTACTTTGAAATAATCACTTTCAAAAAAGTAATTTATTATTATTACGCGTTTTTTTATTGAAGAAAGTAACTTGTTAAGTAGAGGTAAGTTACACAGTTCCAATTCACTATGTGTCAGTGCTTATATCCCAAACAGCACATGGACATTCTCAGGACGGATAATGAGGATGTTTTTCTGGATATCCCATTTTCTTCTCGGGACGTCCTAAAGATGTCCTGTAAGGACATAGCAAATGAGTCCTCAACATCCTCAAATGTCCTTGGGACATCCTTAGGAGAATATCCTTAGGAGTCATATATTTCTTTCATATGCACACACAATATATATATATATATATATATATATACTAACATGTAGTGATTTAGAACCTGTATAGCTCACCTAACTTTGTTATGAAAAATTATCGAATTGTTCTTATAAAAGGTAACGGCGTAGATGATAACGACGTGACAAATACGTTATTTACATGGGTATAACATATTTACGTATAATTTGTACTTACGCAATAATTGATTGTATCGCGTCAAAAGACCATGTTGTATCAATAATAATTGTCAGATCAACAGCAATTTGAATAACATCATCAACATTTCCTGTCTTATTGCACGATAAATCGTTATCCATTGAATCTAAAATTTATACGCTTTACAAGTTTACTCTCTATTTTATCTCAAAATAAGTATTTATTTCGTAAAATGCTGAATATCTATACACTCACCAACGTAAAGAGTCAGCTGCTCTGTTGCTTGTGTTGCAAAATTTTTCATTTTATCGTCATTTATTGTAGCTTTATGCAAATATTCTTCCAAAACTAATGAAGCACTGAATGTCTAAGTGAAATAAACTGCTTTAATTTAAAAGATTTGATTTATAATTTTTAAAAATCACTCGTGCGTTTGTCATCGTACGTGCGTACGTGCGTTTGTGTATGTATGTGTGATAAAATTATTTATTTCTTATCAAAAGTAATTAATTGTTGAACAATATTATTTAACAAATAATGTGCATAAAAATGAAGATAATTATTTCTCGTAGTTTTATGGGCGTTACGATCCCAAATCTATGCTCTATTATGTTACAGATTTGAAAAATTTCCAGTTAAAGTTGCATAAAATTATTTTGGTATATTTTGATATATCATAATCATGTGACGCATTAGAGAAATTTTGTTGTGACAAAAATTAAGTACTTGTTACTTTCAGTCCTTAAAAATAATTTGTAGTGTTGATTTTATAATACAAAAGTATTTATAATTAATATAGGATCTATTATGTTAAAGTTGTGACTTTACATTAAAAGGCATATAATACCTGTCGCACAATGAAGACAAAGAGATATGATTAAAATTAATATTGCGATGTATTATTATCTAATATTTAGTAATAAAATAAATCAAAATACATATGTATAAAGTATATAAAATATAAATTATATTATACATATCAATAAAAATGAAAAATAAATGCTAATTTTTTAAATAAAATAAATTACTAATAATACAATTGAGTCACAAAAAGCTGCAGATAAAATTTAAAAAACTTATTAAAGAGAGAATACTAAACTATTTTAGTAGTCACAAAAATTTTGGACCGACAAAAGCACGCAATTTTATCCCCAATGATATAAATAGTTATATTTATATCGAGGGGGTAACCACTTAATGCAATCGTGGGACAGAATCCTCGAAATCATTATAAAATTTATATAAAATCTCTATGTATAATCCGATAATTACATATGCAACCACGAGAAATCATTGTATAATATTAAATAAAATCGTATATTTTACCAAATTACTTCATAGTAGTGAAAAAAATTATTTGTAATCAGATGAAATCATGTAATCTGTGGGACAATATTTCAGCTAGTGGTTACCCCCTCGATTTATATGCTGGAAAAATACTTATACATATATTAATGAATACTTGTTGAACAATTATTTATTAATAATGAATTTCTTTTTATACGTATAGAAATTCAATTTCGATAATCTTGTATTTAACATATATGTGCAGACGAACAGTAATGCATCTCAATAATTCTGATTGGTTGATTCCCACTCTATTACTTTTCCGAAATTCCGACTGTCATGGGACAGCACTCTAAGTTGCAATTTCGATGCAATATTAATTATAAATATCTTTTTACATTATAATTATAATATGCAAAAATATACTAAAAATAGCTTTTTGCAACTTTAACCGCTTCAAAATACACGTTCTAACTAATTGTAACGTAATAGAATAATTTAATGAATAGAATTGTTCACAGTTCAAAAAGCTATACGAAATTGATTGTGTTCTTATACTAAAAAAAAGTTTTTTTTTATTCAATAGTGTAATATAATATTATGCAATATTACCTGATCAAACATTATCTGGTTTGATATAGTTGTTTGGAACAATGTTTTTCGATTACATGCTCTAATCGTAGGATTAAATAATCCACGAGAGCTATAATATAGATCTAAAATCTGCGACAGTCTCAATTTAGGTACTTTTGAATATAAATCTTCAATTTCCCTTGCAAGAGTGAATCCATCAATATCTCCTCTGACCTCTGCCGCGGTAAATTGTAATTTATTATTATTTGTCAGAAAATACCAACGGGGCATAGCTGACGAATTCCAATTGCCGTCTGCACCTACTATAAAATTTTCATCCTGGTTATTTGTAGGTCCTTGCATTAAAATAACTTCAGCTAAATCACCTGCAAGTACATAAATTTTTTGTAATCTCCTTCTGTAATAGATGTTGTATTAAATGATCCATAGTTGATAAAATCTGAGAAAATAGTTGAAAAATCATGTTTGTGATTGATTAGTTTATAAATGCTAATTTTCTGGTGCAATTTCCTAATCAGCAGATAATATTTTAAAATATTTTAAAAATATAAAAAAAAAAAAATTTTATTTAATGTAAAAATATTAAATAAATGTTTAAAAAATGTTTTTTAAACATTTATTCTGTGCTAATTAGGTTTCTTCAAAATTTATACATCATGAAACAGTACAAAATATGAATATAAAAATATAAAGGCTTTATTACCAGTTATTGTTGCAATCCATTTATTATCCAATGACAATTTTGATAAATTTGTCCTTCTCTCTTCGTTATCTTCGTTAAAAATTTCCGAGAGTGCTATATCTTCAGGTTGTAGACCAGCAGCTATACCAGCGATTAGCGGCCCGGCAGAAACTGGACCCCAGCTATGATAATATAATTCATTAAGATGTTGTTAACAGGAAGTGGCTAGATTCTCTAGTCGGAGTCTAAGACACGGAGACAAATATTGCGTCAATATGTCATTGTTTATCACAGAGTAGGTATATAAAAAACGGCGTTTTTACAGTATTTGTTTGTAAATTTGATGAAGAAATAGCATTACCACGCAATTACATCAAATTTTGTAAACATATTAATAAAACCCAAATAAACATTTGTTTATTTGAATTCACTTACTCGTTAAAAGTTATTTATCTAAAAATATAGCAAAATAGGGTCATTTTCGTTTTATAATAAGCCACGATTTGCCGTGAAAAGAGGCGTGATTTAGCCAACTGAGCACACCATGTAAAATATTCTCAACACGGGCTGGAAGCATTATAAGTTTAAGCCAAATGCCGATGGCTTCAAGAGAATTATAAAGACGAGGAGTGATGTCAAGAATGGAATAAACAATAGAGTTTTTCAATTAAAAGTCGTTTTTAATATCACGTATTCTGAGGGAAGTGTAATTTACACGAATGCAATCAAAGTCACAGGCTGCGTTCCATTGCACACGTAATGTGTCTGATGTATTATTTTATATTTGTTTAACACTCTGCGAATAATAAGGATAAAATGATATTTCATTTGCGTTAGGGTGGGATTTCATTTGTGCGTTTTTGTCGTACAACAAATGTGTGCAGAACAGAGAGGTCCTTGGATCTCTCTATCCAGTAGTCTATAGCCAATCAGCAGGTTTGAAAAATTTAGGTAGGAAGTATACAGTAATATTATTAAGAATGAAAACGCATACGTGTGTTTACGCTACAAATACAGATATTGTATATATAAAAATATAAAATCTACTACTTACGCAGTTTTTATAACGCCATTCTCCACAGGACAACTGCTTAGTGGTTTGTCAACCAATCGGGCGGTCTTTGGGTGGTTCGGTGGAAATTCCGAATACATAGCGTTTGCATCAAACACATGTTTGGTAACTTCGTCTTTGTTATTTGTAATAACATCGCTACATTTGCAATCAAAGTTTTCAGAAGTAAGTCCAATATGTATATTATGTATTAAAAAAATACATGATGTATAAAAATTACAAAGTTTAGTTTTCATTATTCCAAAACAATCTGATATTATAATATGTTATATAGTTTTGATAATATTTAATAGCATTATTAACATATTTGATATTATAATATGTTATACAGTTTTGATAACATTTGATTATGAAGCATACCTGATACGATTTCATAATAATGTGAATAAAGATTTTATTAACTTTATTTCAATGTACCAATTTTTCCTTGAGTGTAGCGTCATTATTATAATAATTTTTGATTTTTATGAAGAAAAATACATTAAAAAATGTTGAAATAAAACGATTCCCAGAATGGTCGCAAAAACTCTTAAAAGTTATATATATCTTCTTTTACAATATGTTCATGTCGCAATTCCTTTGAGTTTAAGTTATATATATCTTCTTTTACAATATGTTCATGTCGCAATTCCTTTGAGTTCTAATCATCTAAACTCTAAAGTAAACTGTAGATTTGGTTATAAAAATTATAATAACTTTATAATTATTATTTTAATTTAATTAAATAATGCTTTTTAAAATTAATTTTTAATTTAATTTAAGTTTATTTAACTCAATTTAATTTTTAACAAAATTAATTTTTGGTTTATATAATTTTTATAAACAATTAATCTTATAAATCATTAACTCTATCTATACACACTGGAGTTCTAGAAATTCCAGTGCAATTTGCTAAATCGAGATTTTTTCGTATTTCTGAACTTTTCTTTTTTTTAAATCTATATCTCGAAGCTCCTTAATTCTATCAACTTTTACACATCATCGACTTGTTCCTTAATCGATTCTCCATTGATTGAAAAAAATTAATTGAAATATGTTTATTTCTACGAAAGTTACGGTAACTAATATGGATGGGGAGACCCGAGTGTGTATATCAAAGATAGAAAAAAAGTGTACACATAGCTTATTATAGGGTAATTATAATGGAAGAAATAAAAGTTAATTAAAATAACTAATCTTTAAGAATTTTTAGTTAAAAAAAATCTAACTTAAAACAAATCCTGGAAAATACTTGTATAATTGATTGTCATTTATAATGAATACCACACTACAATCGTTTTTTATAACTATTGAAAAAGAAATATGTTTTTTATATATAGTGTAGGATTTCTTTTGTTTAATTATATTTTTATGTGTTACTTTTTTTGTTCAGACAGTTGAATTAAATTGTTTAAATTATATTACTTACATTTGTTCAGGTGTCAAGGTTTCTACATCATCGTGCATATCCAAATTTGTGTTAATGGAATAATTGCTGATAACACTTCTCACACTTCTGAAACTGCCAGTCAATCTACACACTTTGTTTTCGTCCCCTCTTTCGTACATTTCAATACTGTTAGATAACATAAAATGAAGAGTACACTGCAAAAAGAAGAAAAAGTATTTGTCAGATAAAAGTCTATCTAGATTTATATACAAAATATAAAATACTTTGAAAACTATTCCCTATTTCTATACCCTGATGGTCAATCATGTAACTTTTTTCTTAGGACGGAAAAGTAAAAAAAAGTTTTTTGCATTATGTGTACGTGTACATATATATATATATATATATATATACATAAAAATTACATTATGTACATATACATACATATATATATATACATAAAAAATTTTTACTTTTTACATTTCCGCTCAAGAGAAAAAGTTACATTATGATCGATATCCCGGAAATAAATCGCTAAAATCGTTGAAATCAATACGAAATCGTAGAAATAAGAAATAAAAATGACTAAAATATTGTTAAATATATTTTAGTATAAATAATACTTTTAATACTAAAGTACTATGAATTCTAAAGATAATTAATAAAAATTAAAGAAAAGTAATTAAAAATAACAAAAAATAATGCAAAAATATGTAATATTTTTATAGATTTATTCAGAAAAATGAAACACTGAATCATGCTGAAATACTACGAATCCTAAAAATAGTTTCCACTGCATTTAATTTTTATAATATTTATAAAGTTATCAGCGATAATATCATAAAACTTTTGCAAACAGCGTTGAGATAAAAGTTATGATCAAACCTTTAGTCCTAGATTGATGAATCCATCTAGCAATTGTAAAATATACATTATTCAATGCTAAAAATATGTAATATTAAAACCATATTATATATTACAGCCTTTTTAAACTTATATATTTTTGTCAAACGCTTGGTATGCGACTTTCGCACAATTAAAGCTAATTTAAAAATAACTTAATTAATTAACAAATAATTAATTTTTTTTGTTTTTAAATTTTTTATTTTTATCCAACAAAAACACAATTTTCAGGGAATATATTTTGCATCTACTAATCCCAAAACAGGTCTTTGAAATAATTTTAAGCAAAAGTAAACTATTTCGTTTGTTTTTGCTTAGAATTAAAATTCCGAGACCTGTTCTGTGATTATAGTATGTGCAAAAGGCAAATCAGGTTAATATACAATAACATAATAATTATATATAATGTAATATTATATTACAATACACACGCAGCAAATTTATATATTATTGTTATAGAAGTTATATAATATTTTAATTACACGTTATATTTATATTTTATAACTACAATGATCTATGAGTGAGAAATTACAACGTGGATGCAATATATTATATACACGTTATCTATTATATTCCGTTACATAATAATAATATAATAGTTGTATATTTGTGTTTGCTGGGATCTTAATGAAATAATTATAAGAAAGTAGATCAAATGATACACTGAGAAAAATGGTCTGGTTGGATTAAACAGTAATTCTGGTGGAAAATGGACGAATCAGAATTTTCTGGTTATGTCTATTAGAATTCTAGTTGTGATAACTAGAATTCTG
>NW_017300169.1:2162411-2165541 GCF_001594075.2 Trachymyrmex cornetzi | reverse complement strand
AGAGAGAGAGAGAGAGAGAGAGAGAGAGAGAGAGAGAGAGAGAGAGAGAAATTTCTGATTCGTTCATTTTCAACCAGAAATTTTTTTCAGTGTACAGATTTTAATATACGTTTCAATAATATTTTGTTATTATTCATTTTAATTTCAGCAAAAAATTTCCATCAGGAATATGTTTAAAATACTTTAAATAGTATGAGTTTTTATTGAATTTACCTTTTCTATGTCGGTTATTATGTTGTCAAGAAGCCGGCTAGTCGTCTCGGGAATAAAACGAATTATTTGTACATATTTTTGAGCTTGGACACCTGCTTTATATGGCAATACACCAGGCTGCTCGACGACATTTGGATTCCTCACTATTCCATCTTGACGAAATCTATAATTTTTTAAAATGTCAATTATGCACTTTAGCAACCTCAAACCTTGAAATTTGTTTAACGCTGTCATGAGAACCCATTATTTACCTGTGCATAATTGCAATAGTTAAGGCTCGTAAATCCATGTTCTGGTTTTCTGTATTCTCGATTTTTCGGAGAATCGCAATTAATGTATTCAAAGTATGGGGCAATCTGTTATCTTTCTCTAGAAGATATTTATTTTCGTAACATTCTCGAAGTGTTGATGTAATACTTCGAAATGTATTTTCTTGTGCGGAAATGCCTGAAATAATATGTATAAAGAAAATTAAACTGTATTGTTCACAAAATTATAAAATTACTAAATTAAAAATAAACCAAGGGCTACAAGCCAATTGCTGGATCTTAATGCTAAAAATTACTAAATCATAAGTTTATTATACAAACGTTATTATTCTAAATATTTCGTAATTTTTAGCATTAAGATCCAGCTTGGCTTGTAGCCCTTGATTTATTTTTAATTTTATAAATTATTTGAGCCTATTGTCATTTACTATTTTTATAAAATTACTCTTATTATACATCTTATTATGTATAAGAGTAATAATATATATATAATATTTTTAATTATATTTATATATAACATATTTTAACTTTTCTGTAAATGACTGGATGCTCAATGGACATCGTGTACTGTCTGCAGTGCTTCATATAGATTTTTAGATAAATAGAATTGTAAGATGAACACATTAATCTTTTTTATAAAAAAGTTTTAAATATTACAGAAAGTCATTTTTAAATTTAAACCCATTTAAACTCAATTTCAATTTGACATAAGATTAATGACATCGTTTTTAGCATCCAAAAATCGAAAAGATTTTGTCTAATTCAAAATAGTGAAACAGTTTTTTGTAAACTAATTATCGAAACAATTTTTAATGTAATAATAAATGATTGAACTGTTACAGAGATGAAAAAAAGATGTGTATAAAATTATTTCTTTTTATTTTTAATTTACATTAATTTTGAACAATTTTTAATATCCTTGATGAGAAAAATTCTCATAATTCTTATATAATATATATTTCATAATATATTTTCTAATATATATCGTAATTTAGTATATATTTCATAATTTTTAATTTATGAAGTTGTTTAAAATAAAAAATACTTCAAATTTCTTCAAGTTTTATAAGTTTTCTCTAGAAATTATGGAATGAGAAATATTTTGGAATTTATACATATAAGAATTATGGGAACAACGTAGATTTTCTTAAGCATTCCATTTCTGAAATGTTCCAATTAGTAACAAAAGATCTAAAAAATTTTGAGAAGTTATAAATTTTATATAAAAAGTTTGCCAAAATTATATGAAAAATTTTGGAAGCTTTTTACTACGAATATTAATATATAATAAAATTAATTATGCATCATAAATTAAAATAATAAACTTCTTACCAAGAACAAATAGAATAATCCAGAAATATAATCGACCAATCATTTTGTGGCTGTAAAAGAACAAAAATGTAGAATTGAATTCACTGAATCGACACTTCGTATTTCAATTAATATTGTATCATTGTATTGAGAAAAACGGTATTTAAACTTATTAGAAAATCGAAAACTTATTCGCGGGATTTATGTAAGAAACGCTGTCCCTTCGATTTCATTTAACAAGATACTACACCACACCTATTTAGAGACATAGTAATATCTACCACCACTATCAAGAGATAAGATACGACATGTATGAGTAATCTACTCCCACCCGTAGAGATGATCCTTGTTAGAGAATATCACTCGATCGTTTGATTAATATTTTCGTAAAATTACGAAATAGTAGTACTAATCTTATGATATATATATGTACTTTGCTATCACAAGATTGCATGTAAAATTATATTTTATAATTTTACATTATTATACTCATCCATAGGAGCGTTATGTGCTGCCGTTAAGCAATGGAATCAGATACAAATTTTGTTTTTAAGCAAAAGGTGGTAACGTAGATCACAATTAAACACATGTCATTTAGTCGGGCTAACATTCCTCTCGGATGCATTTCTACTTGTAATATATAGAAGCATTTTAGACGCGTATCACAGGTCGCGCTTATCAGCATTAAAGTAGAACGTAATCTTATTATATTTTTACAAGCATATACACACACTGTGATGATGTGTACGTGAATCATTGAAAAATATACGAAAAAAATACGAGCCAGGTAAAACATAAGCGTCATACTGAATTCCGTGAGCAGCAATATCTTGTTATTGAGAAGATGGAGTTTTTCATACTTTTTTACTTATATTCTATGGTAAGAAATTAACAATTAAAACCGTAGTTTACTATATTTAAATAAGATTTGTGATTAACGGTACGAGTATTCGACGAAAAAGATTTGTTATTTTCTTTGACGGGGGTTCGAAAGAATCTTAACCATTTACCAGTAGACGAACTTAAGAAACGTTACGCGAATAATAGAGTTTTTGCAATACCGTGTATTCAGATACGGTAAACGCTAATTTAATGGAAAATTGAAACTGCACATGCGCAATTCGATTTTCCACCAAATAACGAGACTTTAATTGTACATCTGGATATACGGTATTGCAAAAACTCTAATAATAGAGGAAAGCCCCCTATTGTGAGATAGGCGCCTAATAATCTTAATATATGAGATACCGGCGTTTCTGCTAAACTAATAAACGCTATCTATTGGTTTCACCATGAATTTATTGCTCTTGGATTGAAAATTCATTATTAAATCATGT
>NW_017300169.1:2127683-2162331 GCF_001594075.2 Trachymyrmex cornetzi | reverse complement strand
AAATAAATATTTGGCAATAAATTCTTCATGTAGTGATAGAGTAAGGTCGTACTAATAGAAAAATACGGGATATGTTGAATTGTTTAATTACAGAAGTTAGATTTGATGATCGTTAAACCATAAGACGTGGAAATCGTAATATGAGATACCCAGGGTATTCCTGATATGAAATAACCCATGCTCCTATGTTATAGTGAAAATCGTTGCTAAAGTATAAATGTTATTGTACAATAATAAAAAAGACAACCGGAATGAACGTCGAGTGCCTGCCATCTGCGATACTTGATTCCAACTACCTGAAACTGAGTTCTGGGTATTGTATAATCTATCGCATGCTCATTTTTCGCGCACGCTGGCTGCGTTTGTTTGTATTTTAGAAATATTAACTAAAGTTTTTTAATTGCAATACTGATATACTTCGCGTTTTACTATCAATTTCTTGGTGCATCTCGTATTAGGAGCACAATTTTCTGACTTTGCGGTTTGCTCACTTTTTACATTTTTTTAATTTAAAAAAAAAATGGAATTTGAATTAAATTTTACGTTATCTTAAAGCTTATTAAATTCCCTTCAAAATGACTTATTATTTTTTTAAATTCTGCCTATAGACTTCTAGCATTTACCTAAAATGAATTCGGCATCTCATAATAGGGGCCTTTCCTCTATAATATGCAAAACTATACCGTCTTTCCATGCTTGTGCTGGATATTATTTGTAAAGCATTAAAAATTGTACTACAAATCTATTCTTACGTAAAAATAAAAATAAGAGGAACAATTTCCAATGGCCTTGATCTTGACAAATATTTATTATACAGATTATGATCCTGAACAACGTTAATTCCAGAGGTTTTAGCCGTCGATCGGACATCTTGGGTATAAATGTTTCGGTGGTACTGTAACATCCAAGCCGATTATAACTCGAAAGGTACTTAATAAAAAAATATTTTGTTATAATGTTTTGAAGAACTCTTATGATAAGCTATAAGAATGCAATGAAAATGGGAGTTTTAATTTAAAAAAAATCGATGTGACCTTGACCTGATCTTGACGACGCCAATAAAGTATAAAATATCTTGTAAAGTACTAATTTTTTGGTATGTATACTTTAATATTTTTATATGCAGAATAATTAGAGGAATCATTGTGTAAAAAATCATACAATTCCGTTTAAAAAAGTGGAGGTGGTCTTGAAATCTCCGAAGCGTCTCCACCAACAGAAAAATTATTAGTAGTATATTGTACCCTTCTTGATGTTATACAACTTTAATATATTATTTTATATCTCTAAAAATAGCGGAAATATTCTAAGTGGACAGAGTTACTGCTCCACTCTGTATATAACACACGTGTTATATATTACAGTTATATATTGTTAAGTGGAAAATTACAACTAACATGTACGTATGTTACATCCCGGTAAAAAATTTTTCATGCATAAATATATATAAATATGTATAAACATACATAACACGCAAAAATATTTATGAACATGTATAATTATATATGAAATATGTCCATACATGTTCATACATCCTTTTTTCTTTTATAAAATTATTTTTTAGTGTAATAGAAATAATAATAGTAATGTGAAAACATTAAAAATAATTATAAAGGTAATTTTCGCACTATTTGTTTTATCAAAAAATTAAGTTTGTTTTATTAAAAAATCAAGTTTGAAGAAATGTAAAAAAATTATTTATGTATAATTATATATAAAATTAGGCATAATTATGTATAAGTAATTTTTTTATATTTTCCCAAACTTGTTTTTTTCTAAAACAAACAATGCGAAAATTATCCCATTAATTATTTTTTATGTTTTTACATTACTATTATAATTATTTCTAATACACTAAAAAGTAATTTTATGATAGAAAGAAGGATGTATAAACATGTATGGACATATTTCATATATAATTATACATGTTTATGAATATTTATGCATGTTGAGTATCTTTATACATATTTATACATATTCATGCATGAAAAATTTTTTACCGGGATGTAACTTTCCAGTGAGAAATGATAATGGAATCGACATCGAATCAACGTCGATTCGACGTCGATTTCATTGTCATTTCTCATTGGATTGGTATTTGCTGAGTAACACAGTGATTATTTCATCTTTGTTTAACATTGGCAAACAACAAGGATATAATGATTCACTATGTTACACTAAAGAGAAATCTGGGAGTGGACATTCGGCCCTTTTGGTATACCGAACCTTATAGAGTAATATTCACATTTTTGTGATTCTTTTCTATACTATTACGTAAGTTAGACAAGGATAAACAATCAACTTTGATTATTCGTCCTTATCTAATCTACGTAATAGTATGAAAGAGACCCATAAAAACGTAGACATTATTCTATACGAGATTTGGTACACGAAAAAGGTCGGGATATCCACTTTCTGTGTCACCTGCGTCTCTTATTGTTGAAACGCTTCCAATGAGATGCATCATGGAGATGTACTCGTTGCGCTCGAAACAGGAATTCAAATCTCTCTCAACTTTAGGTTTGTTCGTGTTGCTCGAAAAAAATTTTGCATTTAAAATGAGATAAATTTAAGCGCTGAAAAGAGAGAAAGCGAAGATGCTGAGTGCAAAACGTGCAACAGACTTTCTGTCTCGCAATTACTTTGCGTTTATTAAATGCAATTGCGAGACGCGATTCGACGAAACACGTTCGCGCATCTATCACGCGATCGTCAATTATCCAATAACTAGCCTCAACAATAGGTCGTTCGCGTTGTTTGAAATCAAAATTTTTGAACTTGAAAGGAGATAAATATGTATTTGAACGTTGAAGAGGGAGAAAGGAAAGATGCTGAATGCAAAAAGTGTAACCAACGCAAATAAATCTGTTTCGCTCAGTTCGTATTATAAATTATCGCAAATATCGCATTTGCCGCTTCGGCTTTGAACGTCGACACGCCGCCGTGGCGTCTTTTCGAACCAGCGACTTCGTGCGTTTTGTAATCGTTCCGAATAATCCCGAGCCCGAGTAGTGGTGCGCATCCTTGGCTCTTTTAACGTAATCCACGTTTGGTTTTAGTACCGGACGAGGATTTTTCACGAACGTTTTCCAAATTATTCTTCCAGAAAGAGAAAGAGAGAGAAAAAATCGCTCTCAGAAAAATTCCCACCGCGAGAAACATTTCCGTCAACGACTTAACATGTTCATGGTAAAAAGATTTCGTGAGTTCCGAAAAACGAGCGGTTGCAATCTATGTCCTATTCCACGTTTACTATAGCCTCTTCCATCTGTCCGCTTTGATTTCGTCTCATTAATAGAACATCGCGAGCACAGAGAATCGGGATGACTGCTGTAAGTGGAGTGGATCACATTGTTGCGACCTGCTCGAAAAAAGAAGAGTGAGATTCGAATGTCTGGATTACTACGATGCTTCTTTGTTTTCAGACCGCCGTAAGAACCGTCGTTCGCCGCTCGTTCTCCACGTCGAAATGGGCAACAGCACAGCAGGTGATTTATTCCGCCGTTTAAAACTAACATAAAACAAAGAAACGTTCTTTGGACGTCACGGGAACTCCGCGAACGTTTCCACGTTCATTGACAGTTCTTCCTTGCTCTCCCTTTGCCCTTCTCGATTCGACTTTTCTCTCGCGTACGATCATTCAAAGAAGTAGAAATCTGAAGGACATGAAAGGTCATTTACTTATACCTCGATGCTCTCTCATGAAAATTCCTGTGAATTTGTTAGATGACCGTGCGAGATGCTTTGAACTCGGCCTTGGATGAAGAGATGGAAAGGGATGAAAAGGTATTTCTTCTCGGTGAAGAAGTAGCTCTCTATGACGGTGCTTACAAGGTTTCCCGGGGTCTCTGGAAGAAGTACGGAGACAAACGTGTCATTGACACGCCGATCACAGAGGCTGGTTTCACAGGCATCGCGGTTGGAGCAGCTATGGTATGTGTGGAATAATTTTTATTTAATTTTATTTGTTATTATAACAAGCTAATCTGTTTTATTTATTACGCTTTTATTAGTATATTCCTCTATTTGTATGTATATTTCATTTTCTAGGCCGGCCTGCGACCAGTCTGTGAATTCATGACGTTTAATTTTTCGATGCAAGCAATCGATCACATCATCAACTCTGCTGCCAAGACGTTCTACATGTCTGCAGGTAGAGTCAATGTACCAATTGTGTTCCGCGGTCCCAACGGTGCTGCTGCAGGCGTAGGAGCTCAACATTCGCAATGTTTTGGTGCCTGGTATAGTCATTGTCCCGGTTTAAAAGTAGTGTCACCCTATAACAGCGAAGATGCCAAGGGTTTGCTTAAAGCAGCCATTCGAGATCCTGATCCAGTGGTGGTGCTCGAGAATGAAATATTGTATGGTGTACAGTATCCTATGTCTGATGAAGCTTTATCCAAGGACTTTGTTTTACCCATTGGCAAGGCCAAAATAGAACGAGCGGGTAATCATGTAACATTGGTAGCACACTCCAAAGCTGTCGAGGAGGCTCTGGAAGCAGCCAATGAACTTGCTGGAAAAGGAATCGAGGCCGAAGTGATTAATCTACGTTCTCTCAGACCATTGGACATGGACACCATCATACAATCTGTGGTAAAGACGAAACACTTGTTGACAGTTGAACAGGGTTGGCCACAGTGCGGCATCGGAGCGGAAGTCAGTGCAAGAATCGCTGAGAGTATGTTTCGTTTAATCTATAATCTATAATCTATTTCATATTTTACTTGTGTTGAATTTATATTTTAAATCAACTTTAGACAGTTTAAATTAAGATAAAATATTACCTTGGTTTGGATAATATTTTTCGCAATAAGTTCTTTTTAAGCGTTTTAAGATACTTATTAGTATAATTATTAAAATGATGATCAGTTTTATTTATGTACAAGATCAGAAAAATGACTCAGATGTTTACAAATCAAATAAAAGGGCTAAGAGCCAATTAAGTTATTTTAATAAAACGAATTTCACGTGCTTAAACAAATGTTTCAAATGTTTTGCACGAAGTCATTATCAATGTTACAAACAACTAGTAATTAAAAATAATACAAAAATTAAAATCGCATACAAGTCAGAAATTAAAAAATAAAACACCAAAGTCGAAATCCAAATTCAATTCAGATCAAGGAATTAACGATATAACTTAAATGCGATTAGATTTTCCGTTGTATCACATCTAAACGCGCGAACTTTAGGCGGTATGATTCGATAACTTTAAGTGCTTATAATTAAAAAACAATTAAAGTCTCAACATTTTGGTATTAGAATTTTTGTCTCAAAATGGTCTCAGGAATCTACCCTCAAACGTTGTTACGATCTTTATCGAACACTATAATTTAATTTATTTCAGCTTCAGTTTATTTGCGTTTCAAGTCTGGCAATAAGCGCAGTTTATATAACTGAAAGATGTATTTAGAATTTATATATAAATATTATTAAACAAGAGAGAAAAGATCTAGCTTTGTATTTGTTCTTTCTCAAGTTTTTTTTACTTATTTGAGTTATTCATGTAACAGTCTAAATTAACATATAATTTAAATTAGAATGAAGTTTTAAACGCATTACATACATAAAAGATTAGTGAATTGCGATTTTAAAGCTATATAATTTAAATTAGTTCCTATTGATTTTATTTTAACTTACTTATTCTCAACAGTGTTGCTTAACGAAATTTTTTTTTTTTCCAGGTGAAGCTTTTTATCATCTTGACGCACCTGTCATTCGCATCACGGGAGTCGACACGCCTATGCCATATGCGAGATCGCTGGAGATCGCGGCCTTGCCACAGATCAAAGACATAGTAAATGCCGTTAACAAATTGTTAGGAGTCACGCAGTAGTTAATTGTACACGAGTACTTAGGCGAAATTATTATATTTTTACGATTTTCCTGACACACCAATTTTCCTATTCCCATCTGCCACACCTCTACAGTACACAGTGTACCTCGTCCAATACTGTGTTGATATTGTAAAGAAGATTGGACATCTTATCATTGGATATCTCATCTGGGAGGATTTCGATAGCGCACATTGTTAATTGGCCAATTTAAATAAAATATTTTCATTGGTAAAGCAGTAAAAAGTTACTAGCGGATGTGAGTGAATGTGTGCTTTCGCACTGTGCGCTAATGGGACCGTCCCCATCTTATAAGTTTTATTTGTGTGACAATTTTTACAAGAAAGTATGTTTGGACGTAAAGGAGATGTACACTGATTATAATGTATAAATGAGGTTTAAGCAAATGTGCTTCTTGAAACTAGCACGTAATATGTGCGATGTGTATTCTGTACATTGATATATGCGATATTAATGTTATTAGACAATGCGATAATAAATGTAAATATATATATAAGAAAGAATTAGTAAGAATAAGTCAAAATTTTAGTATATAAATAGTGATATTTTATTTGAAACATCCAATTGTTATTATCATCAACAAATGTGCAATAATTGAAACATTCTAATTTATTTCATTAATATTCATATTGGATTTAAATAAATTGAAGTTAACTTTCAATTGAATATATATGACGGCCACATTCAGCAAAAGTCGGCGTTTAGTAAGCGCTTCGCGTAGCTTGAATTATATTCTTTGATCTAAAGGAATAAATAAATAAATAAATAAATAAATAAATAAATATATATATATATGTATATGTATATACACATATACGCACACATAATTCTAGCTCACAATAAGCGAAGGAAACTTCCAACTGTTGCAAAATAAACATTCTGCTGAATATGGCCAATTACAAAAAGATATACCGAGCTACTGCCATATCTATACAAACTGCCTTTCACTTTGTAGAATTTCACATCGCGCACATTCAATTAAAAATATCAATAATAAGAAAATATTGACAGTGCAATGTGCATTATTACATATATGTATGTCTAACTGCACAAAATGTCGTATCATTTATTACAGAAAATTAATAAAAATAATAGTAATATATAAATTATTAATCCTATTGTTTACTTATACCTTCTAAGTGTATATATACAGGATGTTCCTCGCGTCAGTCGTCATGGTTTTTAAGATACTTCAGATGAATTGACACAAAATGTTCCCAACAAAAATTTGTTGGTTTCTGATAAAGAATCAATTACATAAACATTTCAAATTGTTCATTTTTTAATAAAAAAAACCGAAATCAAATTATATTTTTCTAAATCGAATTATATATGTTTCTTTCTATAGTTTGTAGTACATAAAAAGACAAATTCGATAGTGTTATATATCATTTTGATTATTTGATCTCAAGAGAGATGTTTCAATTAATATACTTATAACACACACATAATATCCATGAATCTGTCGTCGATATTTAAAGTAGCATGCTATATTGATGAATTTATCTTTTTATGTACTACAAGAATATGGAAAGAAAAATATATGTTTCCATTTTAAAAACATAAGTTAAGTTCAATTTTTTTTATTAGAAAATGAACAAATTTGGAATTTTTCTTACGCAATTAATTCTTTATTAGAAACCATTTTTATTTAAAATATTTTGTTCTCGATTCATCGGAAGTATTTCAAAAACTGTGGCGGCCGATTTGAGGAACACCTTGTATATTATTAATATATTAATTTTTTTACATTGATAATTATGTATGATACATACGTAATAGACAACATGTCACTACCGTCATGTAACGTTCAAATGCATCTCTTAATTCGCCTTCTCTGTGATAAACATTGAATAATTAATGTTTCTTAAAGTTCCTAATATATATTTGAATATCTTATTCATAATATTAATTATTACGAGTCCTACCTAAGTACATCCATATCAAGAGCGCACTGTGTATAGACAGCTAAGAAATTCCGTAGATCGGAATGCGTCCAATTGACTTGTCGCCAAGGTTCAATACATCTCTCCACCAATTCCAAAAAGAAAAATCTCAATTCTCGTGATCTATGCAAGTTGCATCCAATACAGAGAATTGCTCTCGAATACGAACGGAAGTTTACGTCCAGTTCTTGATAAGATCGATCGAGAAGCATTGGTTTGAGCTTAAGGCATACTAAACTGGAATATATATCAATATTTTCCTGTTATTTTTGTGATTTTTATAACAAAGCATTATTTGTTATTTTATATATGATATGATATACTGTTTGTGATGTTTATCGTTTTCTAGAAGAACTCTGCATTCTGATAATTCCTGTAAGAATTCCCTGTCCAAGTCCGTATCGAAGTATTCGGATCCGACACATCGATATGTCCACGACGACATCATACTATTAGCACAATGGTATAGATCAGGAAACGTTAAAAACTGTAATTTTCTTTTATTCATTTCAAATCGCAGGCATGCTATAAACACCACTGCAGCGTATCGTCTGTGTAATTAAAAATAGTTAGTTTGGTTATATTATAAATGATTTGCATGATGTTTATTATAATTGGATTGTGCATTCATACTAAAACACATAAGTTACAGTTTCTAAAAGGAATTATACATACTTAGCAAGATCCTCAGAAAGTAAGAAATGTTGTTTGATATTGGTTGCAAGAGAGCCTGGCAAATCTTCGACAGTTTTAAACACCCTTTTCACATTGTCGTACTGTCTTCTACAGCTCTTCAATGTAATTCCTGTCTTTTCCGCTACCTCATCCATATCCTTTCTACTTTTGGATGTTATCTTTTTTCCCAGTAACTCGCGTATAACGACATCATCAAATTCATAATACCTGAAATAAGTAATTATTTATGTCAGCATCAGGAAATTATTAACACTCTGGAGCTGACGTAAGTCTATTGGACCTATTCAATTATATTCTTACGAAGTTGATGGTGAGTCTATTGGACCAATATGCAATGACTGTTTGACTAACAAAGATTCTAATGTGTAAAATTAATTTAGCTTTCTTTATGAAAAAGTTTTAAGATTAAAAAAAATACGTTATCATATTTGAACTTATTTAGTTCTTAATTCTTACATTGATTTTTGTAACAATTGTCATTTCATACAATACAATGTCAAACAGTTCAACTTTCTTTATGTTATATTTATGAATTTTTAAACTATTTTTATTAATATACTTAATATTCCTTCTTTTTTATATTATGTTATTTTGATTCCTTGAAATTAATAGTGCCTTTTAGTCAACATACACTAAATGGAAATAAAATAAAATAGTAAAATTTGTAGCTACAAAAATAAATCTAAGTAAAATGTAAAGTTTAATTGTAGTTTATATGATATTTCTATACTGAAGAAGATTCCAATCCAAGAATCGAATCGTTTTATTTTAACTTCATTTGATAAGTACATCCCAATTGAATGCAAATTATACTATTAGGAATATATAATTTATGTGCCAATATTGGCAGAAATATAGGCTTTTTTTGGTATTAAATTAAATGAACCTCTTGGATCTCCAGCGTCAGTAATTGTTACAAATTTTGGCGTCAGTTCCAAAGCATTAATAGTCTCACAATGTAACATAAGAATTTACAGCGACCATTTTTATTTCTGTGCTGATAAAAGCTAGAAAGTAGCCAAAACATACATTTTTTAACAATTTAATGTTAAACATTAGAAACATCACGTTAATGGTTTAAAATTAAATATTTTGTACTGCTTACAGCATTGATTTCCATTAGCCCTATTTTCTTTTATCAATTATCTTTCATAGTCTGAATTATAATCTGATAATTTGATTAGAAGGTCGCATCACGCATATTCTTACATTTCTATGAGCATTTGACTGGTCTGTGGTTCAATTTGAAAGGCTAGCTGCTCACTGGCGAGTTTCGTAGGAGTATGAAGCAGTTTCTCGAGCAAAGCATAGGTGCGATAGTGATCGAGAATGTCAGATGCAACCAGTTCGATCGGCGCATTGGTCTGTTGACAGATTCCTCGTTGATGTAGAATGTTAACTGCGTCACTAGCTAGAAAAAAGCATCCATTAGACTTATATTCAAATAATTTCTTATACAGGTAGAATCAATGGAGGCTGTTATTCCCTCCACTCACAAGTATGTCCGTCGACCCACAGCTGATAGATCTCGGGATCGACCAACGTGTAGTTGCTAATAAACACGTCCACCTCGGACAGCATGTTGAGGTTATGTTTGCGTTGTTACGTTATGCAATCGATTACAAACGCAAGATCATCTCGAAAACCATGCTTATATCGTTCCTTGACGAGAAAGTTAACTAACAGGGATTATCGTCATGTTTTCGTCTTAAAAATAAGAGAATTTGGTAATTATTTGGATAAGCCCCCCGCAGCTCAAAAATTAACGAAATTAGGCTTACTTGACGCATCTTTGCATAAAACGAAGGAATCTGGCAGAAAAAAGTTTTACTTTACCCCACGTCTAAGATGTTAATCATTAAAGTTCGCTATTATTTAGGTTAGGAAATCTGTCACAGCCACAAAATATTCAATCCTGCGATGCGACAAGGACAAGAACTGCGGTCACAATACAGACAGGCGCTGCCGGCTGCGGTCACAACACAGCAGGCGCGTTCAAGCTGGACAAAGCTGCTAGACTGCTCGCCGAGCGATTGAATGTGATTGGTTGAATCTATAAGGAACAACCAATCATGTTTATTTGTTTGGCGAGCAGGCTAACCGCTTTGTCGACTTAAACGCGCTCATTTTCAATAGGCGCGAGTTGGATCTGTCGTAGGCCCCACATTTGATTTTTTAATAAATTTTATTAAGAGTGCCGAACCATTTCTATATTAGGTCCATATCAGGCGCGAGACTGGATTTTTTGTGGGCCATGTCAGATTTTTTCAAGTGGTTATGGTGTGGCATAGTATTGTGGCGCTCGCTGGTCATCCAGCTAACAAGATGACTTTTAATTTTGGCCGATAAATTCGGTCATTGATAACTTATCTTCGACATTTAGATATCGTTATAACATAATTATGTCAAATTTTATTGATGTCATTAATTTTACGTCATAATAACGTTGGCACGTAATGTAGAAACGACGTTTCTACGTTATAGCTGTTAATGGCGCTGTCGTGGATTTCTACCAGAGTATCTTCCTAATTATTCTTGAAAGTTAAAAATAATTCTTTTTATTAATAAAAACAATTATTTTCAACTTAAAACAATTTTTTACTATCACCAAAAAATTTTGAAAAATTTACACAAACTTTTGTGATATATATACACACACATATATATATATTACAATACATATATATATATATACAACACATATATATATATACAATTAATATTATAAAATTTAACGTGAACTTTCTTTAATTCGGAATATTATTTCTACGGTTGATACTTAACTTTCATTACTCGAATATCTTCCTCCAGCATTATTATTCGCGAGTAAATTTGAATTAAAGTCGACATTCGACTTCACAAGATACAGCTGCCGAGCGAAAAGGTCATACGATGTTACGTGGCGATACAATCCAGCCGCATACCATTTTATCGGCGGTGCATTATTTTCATTTTTCCGCCATAATCTCTGCTTAATTAAAGTAATCGTCGGACTTTGGAGCAAAATAATATGAACGTGTGCGTGTGCACGCACACACGCACACATGCGTGTATGCACGCACATGTATATGTAAATACGTCCACCGACCGCAATTCCGCGCAATTGATTGACAGCCGGCGAAGTGTAGTAGCAGCAAGCAACAGCAACAGCAGCGATCGAAATTGCCACTGCACTCGCCTCGCGCAGACGCAATTAATTCGCGGCGAGACGATGTCACGTAACATTAAACTCGTTACTGTGCGGGAAACGCGCGTTAACCGGCTACGACTGCCAACGACGAGCAGATAAATATTGTAGTACTGTAACAAAACCTGGCGGAACGCCGGATTCGTCTTGACTAAATATCGATTGGGCCCCCGTGGTACGGAATGATGAAACAATGATTCCCGTCCTTGTTACGCGTTAACAAGATGCGGAATACGCATGACGATGGGAATATTAAAATTTGAAGATTTTCCAGGAATAAACTTTGTTATTCGAGGCACGGGTAGAAAAGGAAAATAAAATGTCTTTGACTCGTCAAGCGTCTCATTATTCTGAATCTTGCGTGCCTTGCTAATTTACAAGTTTTTATCAGTCTGTAATAAAGTTTTTAGATCATAATTTATTAAAATGTGTATTTTGTGTATATTTTTAAAGTAATAATCAAATGTTAATATGATAATTTTTAATGATAATATTTAAATAGAATGAAGTTTATCTAAGAAAAATATTATAGTATATTATATTTTTAAACACAAAAATAAGATGTAAAATTTCGCAAAATATAAATTTTATTTATTAATTGAACAAAAAGACATTTCTTTGTATGACGTACTCTTTTTCTTTATGTAAATTAACTATCATATTTTGCATTACAATAAGAGAAAGTTACATACAGTTTTCTACCATTATTGTGTATATTTGAAATATGTAAGGTCGCACGATATGAGTTATTAAGACGTGTACTAAATAATTAAATACTCAATTCTCCTTATCTGCGCACAAAGTCTGTGGAACTGTAGATTTCGCACTTTCCTTGTTTCCTTAAATAAACATGTATACGAACGAAATGCAAACGAAGAATAAAGAAAAGAAGTTTTTATCTATATATATATATATTTATTATTTTACCAAATATCGCATTCTTATGTTATAAACTTAAATTATATTATCGATTGTACTATTTTTATCTACAATTTTATCGCACACTTAGCAAAAAGAATGAGTCTAAGGTTTATTAAAAAAAAAAAAAAAACATGGTAGAAATTCGATGTTATTAAAGATTTAAAAACACGCATGTCGTATTTTGTGCTCAGTGTAAATATTAGTTCATCTTCTGCATCGTGTTGCACAATATTCAGCCATTTTTGCGTTTTTATTCCAAATAATTCCATAGAAACTAGTAAATTATTTTGGCGTATACAGTAATTATAACAAATTAATAGGACATTCATTGTTTATATTTAGCAACAGTATTTATCCTAATTAATATTAAAATATTAAAGTCTCTCTAAAACATATTTTTTAATAGAATTACTTCATGATTTTTTTCGACCTTAATGAAAGAGGAAATATTGTATTATTGATATCATTAATGTTTGGATGTTCATTTCATCAGGATTATAAAGATTAAACATTTTTTTTTTAAACGGAGAATGAAAATTCAACACGCGGAGATGCAATGGAGAGCAGGCAAATTCATATAAGTAGAGATTACACTATTTCGTCGCTGTCACCAAAGATATACACTTGCTTTACGTAGAATCGCGGTAACTATTATTTCCCTGTTGCATTTAATGTCGCTAACGGACATACTCGGTTTCGATCCTGCGGTACGGTGCTACCCATTGTCTCTCGCTCTGCCTAGTTGTTTTCTTTTCCACTTCCTCTTTCCCAGCTCTTCACTCTTGCACAGAGTCCTCCTCCACTTCACTATCTTCTCTTCATCCCCTTTTACCTCCCTTCCGCTCTTTACGTTTCCTCTTTCTCCTGCTCTTTCTCCTCCTCGCAGCTACCGCTCGACGTTTCTGTGTCTGTCTCCCGGACGGAGGAAGGAAGCGCTCCAGGAAATTCATTTGCAGAGACGTGGCACCGTACAGCAAAACACGAATGATATATTTACATGGCGCCGAGAGAGAAACCGACGAGATGGATTTACTCGAGAAAGGTTTATCGAGCGTTACGCGAAGGAGTGGGGAGAGAAACGTGAAATGTATTTTTTGAGAAAGAAATGCGCTAATTCACTCTCGAAGCCGTGCGGAAGTACGTCTATATAGTTTTTACTCCCGTCCGCCTCATAAATTCTTCCGTTTTTGGGTGTGGCCGAAAAATGTGACTTATTTCGATGCAACGATGGATTTTAATGCCTCCAGAGCGTAATTTGATGCAGATATCTCTATAAAACCTAATATTGAAATTTTTAATCTATACTGAGCCTAATGGAAATTATTGTACACACCATGGTATCAACACTTAGGCCACATTATCCAATATACACTGTCAGTACTACAAATCTATAGTGTACGTTACGTTTACTATAAATTTTCAGTGACACTATATCGGAACACGACCGTGAACTTCAGTTGATATATACACATAAAAACATTTGTACAGAGGAGATATCTTTTAAAGAACTTTATTTTTAGAGGAAGTAAACATTAATTAGTAGTTTATTATACAAAGATATACTAAGACTATAATAAATTATACATTTCTCAAAATTATTTTATCTAAAAATTAACAATTAAAATATATTATTTTAATAAAATAAGCGAAAATAAACAATGTATTATTTAGATACAAAAAACATTCGTACAGTCAAGAAATTTAATTTTTAAAATTATGAACAGTCATTTTTACGAAGTTTTTTTGTTTATATTAAGATGGAACATACTCATTATTAATAAATTGTTAATTAATGTTTATTTTCTATAAATAAGACTTTAAAAAATTTTCCCTGTACGAATACTTTTTGTGTTTGCTATATATAATAAAAATAATATAGTATATTAACAAATTTTATGTCATTAAAATTATGTATGAATGTACTTGAGTAAATATAGCAGAATTAATTTAGAGAAATAATTAATTTATTTGAAGAATTATATATCTCTCTGTAACAAAAAACTTTATCACGTCAGCTTAAAAGAAATAAAAGTTTTGTAATATTTTTAAAAGTTATATCTGTTATTGTATTATTCCGAATTAAGATCGATTAAGGCAATTTGGAAGAAGTTTATGATAATTGAAATACCATAAAAAAAGAATCCCTCTCGTCGGTTTCACATATCTTAACGGCATTCGAATGCAGAGAAAATCAATTAATTTTTCACTTATTTCGCGCTAAATGTGAGACAAAATTTTTATACGAAGAAAATACGTTAATAATATCAGGCTATGTTTTATTACTCCGAGACTTTTCGACAGTGTCAAGCCTCTCCGCCATTTATTTTGACATGTCCATTACTGTCGGAGATTAACATGCTATTTAATAATATATTATACATATAATCGCACGTAATTACTTCTAGAGTAATTATTATTGCATTATATTGTTTGCTTTAGTCATGCCCGCGAGCTAACCGTCAACAAAAAGGTGACGACATTTAATCCTATTTTAACAATAAATAAAATTTACGAACATGCTTATCACACTTTCTTAAACTAAATGCAAATCTGGATCGCGATACAATAGTTTCGGATTGTGCATTATATAGTGAGAAAATACTGTACGGCTTCTAGCGAGTTTGTTGTATTGTCGGCTCTATCTCAATTGACATTATATCTTCGAGAAATATTTATCACATAATTTTATTATACGGTTCATTTTTCAGAGACACAGAAATTACGATGTGCAAAGTTCAATGGCAAATTTTCTTATTATAGCTAAACACATCTTTTATGGATGTTTGATGTCAAATGATTGAACAGATTAAAAGCAATTAACTTGATTGATATAATCCATTCATAAATGTTATCTTAGTGATATAGTATGTATTTACAGATTTCTCGAAATGCGATGATAATTTGAAACTGAAAGTAAAGTGTTATCTGTCACTTAGGTGAGAGGCCGAGTTTGAGGATATTTTCCTGCAAAAACACTTCTCTTTTTCTATATGTTTTCATAAAGAATTATTATAGATTAGAAAATATAATACAACTTTCACTACAGATTAACATATTATATAAATCATATCGCATCACTGAAAGATAATCAGTCAGAATAATCTATAATCTAAGGATTTTTACATGGGGCCAGAGTATCTTCGACGATTCGCATTAAAAACGACTTTGGAAGGTGATTCTATATAATTTGCAAATTGCAAAACGCGTAATTTGCAAACGCAGACGCAGAATGAAGAGTTGCGTTTATTTTTTCATTGCGTGCGGTTGGTTTTCATCTGCGTGTATTTTGCGTGCCGTGATCGTCGTTCTGCGTCAGCATTTACGAACTACATTTTGCTATTTGCGAATTATGTAGAGGCACCCTTACATATAGTTAGCGCAACGCGAGCACGCGCGGTAAAGTTCGTTGTCGAAATTGCCCGAAAGGTCTTTCGCTATCGGCTTCCTAGACGAACGGCGGGCAAATGCGGGAGTGTCAGTATTTACGCTAAAATACGTAACGAGCTCTCACCACGCTTCGGCTCACCTTAATTTCCCCTGGCACCGCAAGCGTTAGCTCGAGTCGATCTCGTGGCTTGGGCAATCAACCTAAAGATTCCAGGTTTCAGGAACACACCATTGTTGCATCACGCAAGCTCGTATTTTGTCGTATTATCGAAAGAATATATGGTTTATCAAATATATTCGTTTTCTACGATTGATATACAAAAAGACAATAGGTATGAATAATTTTTGCGACTTGAATCGTTCGAGGCAAGCGGTGCATTTTATTGAAATAAGTGATATCATTGATGTTGCCTTCTTATCAACATAATTCGCACATGTGAAAATTATATTTACTGCGCGTGCCTTGGGGAAAGTAGTATGTTTATTGAGAATTTATAAGAAGCTTAAATGTTGAATAGATGTTTTACTCGAACTTTAAAACATTTATTGAATTATTTCCAATTTTAATCCAATTATCCCTTAAATGTTTGTTAATATTTCGAAAACACAACACACTTTCCGAATATTACCAAATATAGTCATGAACATCTCCTGAACAATTCCATATTTAAATTTTCATCTCATACAACAATTTAAATAAATGTTTTAAAGCTCAAATGAAACATTTACTCAACATTTGAGCAAATTTTTTATAAATTTTCTATAAATTATACTATTTTCGTCAGCGTTCCAGGAATACTACGTTTCCGAATTAATTTAGACACACAAAACCAAAAATTGTACTGTTAAAACATAAGTACATTCCATTTACTTTTGTTATGGAATCTAATGTTAGGAACTTTCTTGTAAGAAATCGTTTCACTAGAATATGTGTGAAAAATCTAATAATGCTGCGCCCATAGTATAAAAATATAAGGTATTCCATTCCCAATGATGCGCAGTCGTCTTGAACATGGCTGCACGAGCAGAATATTTTTTTTGTGAAACATCCTGCTGACCAATGACGCAATCTTAAATATTTCTATTATATTTAAGATGCTAGTAACACCAAATTGACGATCTGATTCATTTTGGGGAATTGTTATTTTTCGGTTTGATTGTGTTGCAAGTTTGAAAGTAATCGGCACGCAGTCATATATTTGAAATAAATTTACTTAATGCATATAGATGTATTATATATTTTACAGCCTCTACATTGACCGTAATTGATGTTCTGTTACATACATGGATGACCTGTCACAATTGTTGGGAACCGATTCGATTTTCCTTGAAATATGTTATTAAACACAAAAATCTGAGATACATTTTTATACCGGTCTAATTTAAGATTTAAGATGAAACAACTTCTCAAAGCTTTGTATTTGATTCAACAAAACGGTGAAATATATAGAAAAATGTTTTAGACAGAATTTTTATAATTTTTATATACTTGATAACTGCATAGATTTTTAAAAAATATTCCCATTCTCATTAAGTTTTGAGAATCTGTTTTTCCTCCGAGGGATGTGCAATCTCCCGATCAATTTGCTAAAAGTTGATTTTTACAAAAAACATTATTTTGAAATAGCTCTTTCGTAAAAAAGAAGTGATTCTTTAAAAAGATATGTTTAAAACAGTCTCATTTAGTTAGAAAAATAAATTTTTCGCAAAATAGATTGATTTAAAATCGCTATTATTGTTTGGAGAGATCGATCTTTTGTGGAAATCGAAACATCCCTAGTTTTACTTCTTAAATCTCAAATTAGGCCGATATAAAAAAAAAATACGTACCTCTTAGATTTTTGTGTTTAACAACATATTTCAAGAAAAATTGAATCGGTTTCGAACAGTTGACGTCTTTCGTTTGTTGATGTTTCCATTATAATTTTCTAAGCATAAAATGTTTAGTCAGCAGATGTTTGTCAGGTGTTTGCAACATGCTTTCAACAGTATAACATCAATAAAACTTTTCATAAACAGTGTAACATCGAAATCTTTCACAAACAAATATAAGGGATGGTGGAGTAAGACGGACAGCGGAGTAAAATGACCCATTTACTAAATCTTATTAATAACTATCTCCATCTGCTGAATGAACATAAGCTTGGAGTTTTCGCCAAGATGTAGCAAGATGGAAAATTATGATTTACATAATATCGATGAAAGGGATACAGACAAATCTGACGAATAATATAAAAAGGCATTAATTATTTGTAGATGTTCTACGAATCGATGATAATTTCATTAACTCTATGGCTGGGTTCGGGGAGACGCTATTAGCGTTATTTGTGTCATTCTGTCTTCATTGTCCATTAAACGTGAAACAAGGATAGTATGACACAAATAACGTTGATAGCGCGCTGCCCGAACGCAACCTATAATGGTAGGATTGGGATTAAGACGTCTCCAGACGATAACGTTCGCCACATTAGCGAATATCATACACACATATGATATCCATATTGAATGTAGGTCAATATTTGCGAATGTGTGCAAAATTGACGTATACATTGGCCATATCATCTGAAGGCATCTTTAGATGTCATCCAACGGCTTTGTTAGCCTAAGCGGCTATTTTTTGTTTTACTGCGATTATTTAAGTCGGATAATAAACTATATTGTATTTTTTTCATTTATAAATAAAAAAACAAGTTTTATATTATTTAATTATTTTACTCATTTTATACACTAATTAGATAAAAATTAATCAAAACAGAGCACCAGATTGAATTCGATCTCACTTTCCTAGAAATGTTCTAAAAATTATCATCACCACTACTTACACACACACATACATACACACACACATTAAAGAATTAATTATTTATAATGCAACGCGATAGAAAGTGAACTCGCGTGATGTGACAATAGCGTGCTCCTATCTTTAATCACCTACTATCTCGAAGCGGTGATCGTTGCTTCGTTTTTATCGATTTCTTCACGTTCATATCAAGATGAACGGATTTTGCGAGCATTCAACCAAGTTCAGTTTCACAACGATTAACCACGAGCAAAAGTCTCGGACGAGACGGCATGAGATTGGTTCTCGTCTTCTCAGCGTCAGCAACAGTAGTGATTCTACTTACCCTCTGCCTTCGGGGCAGCGGTATCACATGCAACCGCAAGCTTCTACTACCATGTTCGGCAATGTTTTCTGTGTGATCGTGTTGTTTGTGTCAATGTAGAGTAGCTGGAGCGGAGCGAGCTGCGTCGGCGAGCAGCATGGCATTATCTTGTTCTTTTGTTGTCCATCCTTAGTTAATAATTTCTGCAAAGAGAAGCGATGTTTTTATGCTTATTAATTCGCAAAAATGACAATTTTAATCAATAGAATAAAACGATGCTGAAGCTCGAGAATCAAAGTTCGATTACCATCATTCTACATCAATCCATTAATCACATACGATCAGTAATATTGTCAGTATATTTGTTAATACTGACAATATTATTGACCGCGTGTAGAGTCTTTCAAGATGTTCGATGATTCTTTAATAGTGAAAGGATATATATGTATAGTGTTAGGTTAGCTATAGCGGAGGAAAATGGATAATGAAAGCGAGTGTCGCTCTTTTCAGTCATTTTCAGACTACTGAATATAAAAAAAAGCATCTCCATTTCGCATATGCAAACAATATTTCTCGCGTCACGCTTCGTATATGGCAGAAAGCATAGACCTAAGTTAATAGGGTTTTACGTTGCGTGATAATGGAGTCTTAACGCCCCATTATCGTTACGAGTTGCAAACTACATTATTCACATTATGTGTCGTGGTATAACAAGAGTACCTCCTCTTCCTTTTATTAACAATTAATGTGGGCAATAAAGGACGCGATTATGCAGCACGATTATATTTTTTATGTTAAGTAAAACGTAAATTACGCGTATGTGTATGTACGTATCCGTAAAAGATGGAAAGGAGTTACTTTGCCTGATGTGAACTAGTTTTTATAAAACTGGTAGTTTATATCAGCTAAAAGCTACATGCATATGAGAAATTATTCAATTTAGAAATTGAACATTTTTTTTTGTGTAGGAAAATTGAAAGATATTTAAAATGTATTTTATTATAAATAAAAGAAGAGAATAAAAATCCATATATAGAAAAAAATTTATAATTATTTATAATTATAAATTATATTAATAATAATATTAATTATTATTAATGTGTATATTAATAATAGTATTAAATTTATTATTATTAATATATAATTAACATTTATTAATTATAAGTAATATATAATTAATATTTAATTTATAATATGTATATTAATATATAATTATTAATAATTAAATAAAACTTATTTAATTTATGATATTTTAATTATTTAAGATAACTATAGTTGATAAATTTTTTAAATAAAATAAAATCATTCTTAATAGAACGAGATGTTTTTAAATCGTTGGCTTTCAAGATTTGACAAATTAATAAGTTTTTTCAGCGTATTAACGATATTTACTATTGGCAATGTATGATACGATTGTTAGTAAAATCACAAAGAAACGCATAAAGTGATATGCGATTCTCAAAATAGCGAGAGAAAGATGTGGCGTCAGCATTCTCCCCGTACTCGCAAAGAAAGAACGAATATAAATCACACTGGCGACACATTTCTTCAGCAGTATGATAATCGGTTGTTACGCATCCGCGCTTCGTGCGAACTGACACGAACGAGATAAGATTGCCGTGCGATATTTTAGACATAGATAATATTTTTTCATAATCTTGTCCTTTTCAGTCAACGAGTACATTAATTCTGCTATAACAATGCGGATGGGATGGGATGAGCAATGTATAATGATAAGAATTAGCTATAACTCCGATAATAACTGTAAATCCTATAATAACTATAAAGAGTGTAGGTTGTTGATATGAAATGAGAATAAAACCATAATCTTTGGCGATAACGAGAAAATAAATGATGACGTTGAAAAATAAGATAGATTAAATCATGGAATGAATAAAAGAAGATATTTTTTTTAGATTCATAATAAGTAGATAATTATTCTAAAGAATTCGGAGACAATATTTCATTGTTTTCAGTTATATATATATATATATATATAAGAGACGGTAATAAGAGACGATATTAGAGTAAGGGCTCTGGGGCACAGACTCATGCATAACGTATAAAGCATAAGAAAATCAACCAATTAGAGTTCTTTATTTCATGGAAAGGAAGGAAATAAAGGATTTTGATTGGTTCATTCTCTTATGTGTTGCGCGTTATGTAAGAGTCTGTGCTCCCCATCTAACTGTTGCATATATATTATCGAGCCCTTAATTTATCATGTATCATTTATTACATTTAAGATAAATGTATTATACCAAAAAAAGTTTTAACCATCTACCACTATAAAAAAAATTAGAAATACAAAATATGTAATTTTTATGATTGAAAAAGTAGCTTCTCAAGGAGATGTTGGAGTTACCGACGGAACGTCAATTCGTATTTCTCAAACCATTTCGTTTTCCTAATACAGAATAAAAAATTCTTTTCCAGAATAAAAGAAAAAACGCAAATACCTTTGGAAAAGTACAAACCGGTATGAAAATTCCTAAAAAATTATAAATTACAGTTTTCTGTTACAATATAAGTTCTTCCTTCACATATATATAAATGAATGTAAGAATATATCCAAACAGAAAGTATTTTCCCATGTTTGAATAATTTATAAGAATATTATGAGACCTTCAATTATGATTTTGAAGCTTACAACAGAAATGGCTTGAGAAGTACGATTTGAGTGTGCATAATTTCGCATTCATGTGTATATAGAACATAGCAGAGCAAGCAATGTACGTAACGTTTTACTTAATGATTTACTTAATGTACATAATGTTTTAATTATTGCATGTAACGTTTCCTTGATATAAGTAATATTTTATTTGGAATTAAAAATTTTTTTTTTATCGATATTGATCAAGTTCGGTCGTCGCTCCAGCATCCCTTTAAACCCCTTGATTTTTTCCTGTATCCTATAGAGGTCACCTAAACGGCTCATGAAAAATTAACAAATAATGCCTAGAAATAAGTATATTCTTTTGATCGCTTAATTTGAAATTGATACGGTAATTAATAAACGATAAATAAATATACGTGTCTTTAATGTGTTTTGATTTTTGTGCATTAAACAAAACTGAATAAAGGAGGAACGTGTTGTCTCGTTAGCTGAAAAAGGAGTATTCAAAACAGGCAATCTATTTAAAAATACTCTCTTGCATGTACTCGTCATGTTCTTTCGCAAGAGAATGTGTGTGTTTGAGAGTGTCAGAAATGGGCATTAAAATAATAGAATAGCTGAAAATGGTCTACTCTAACCATATGAGGTGTAAAAGCGGTGAAATACTTTTTTGTAAGAAGGATCTAATTTAAAAAGTTGATGTTAAAAAATAGTTTAAATTTATATTACAAATTATAACATTATTAAATGTTAACTGAACTTTTTTAATAATGCTAAGTTTTAACACGTTATTAATATAACGTGTGAATATAATTAATCGTACAAATTTAAATATATACTACAAATTATAATATTAGCTTTCATATGTTAATATTACTAGTGTCGTCGATATTGCTCGTAAAAAGGAAAAGCCTTCTTAATTATTTCGAACTAGATGAAACTAGTTTTTTTGATGATTTATTGATGAATGATTGTTAGATCTAAGGTCTATTCTGTTCTTAATTTCTTGTGCACAGTTTATTTTTTTCTCTACAACGTGAAAAAAAAAGATGAATTGTGCTAGAAATTTAACTAAAAAGTATAGACCTGTTGTATTGAACACCAATGATGTAAGAGTGCGAGAGTTGTATTACGCTTACCATGATGACGTTGTTGTATTGGGAACCGCTGATGGTTAAAGATGCCGCCGTGGAGCAAGATCCTCGGCAGAAATACGCGTGATATCCGGTGGGGTGTAAGATCCAGTCGCTCCAGCCGATATCCCTGAAATTAATGTAGAGCTCGTCCCGACAGCACTCCGTCATCTCGGGTAGGCAATTCGAGTGCCTCTTGGGCCTGTTCCGCTGTGGCAACGGCTCCGTGTGGATTACTAGAAACGGCTTCAGAGTCTGTTCGATGGACACAGGCGCTTTATTGTGATCGGTCGAACAGGTTGTGCAGGCTATCTGAATGGAGTGGATCAATCGATGTCGACCTATCCATTTCTTCACCATAAACTTTATGTCTGTCTTTACCCAACCCTCTGAAAGAAAAAAATTAACGATTTTTTTATGTGCAGCGTCGCATGTCGCACTAGAGAAGCCATAAAATTTCATGAAACTTTACAGAAAATACGACTTATTCCAGACAGTATATACACTACCGCTTAAAAGTATTTGCCTACTCTAATTTTTGTATGTATCTTTTTTATACACTTAAATTCCATTCTACTGTATTCCCCTTCACTATATATGTAGAATTAAAAATTTTTAAGAAAAATAAAAATTTTTTAATTTATCATTATAATTTATCATTATAATATTTTTTAATGTGTACATTTTCTTATTAAATTTTAAATGTTTAGCAATCGATTTTTAGTCAATAGATATTAAATGATGTTAGAAATCGTTTGGGATATTGCGATATGAGAAAATTCTACCTCTTAGCATTCGTATCGAATTTTCAATAAAAGACGAAGTACAACGGAGGACAGGTTTGCAAAGTACATGCAATGCAATAGTATGGATTCATTTCTGACAAACATATGGATAAAGATTGCAGGAGAGGACAAGGAGGGAGGGGGGGGGAAGGGAGAGAGAGAGAGAGAGAGAGAGAGAGAGAGAGAGAGAGAGAGAGAGAGAGAGAGGGAGAGAGAGAGAGATTCCATCTGCCATTTACCCACCTTTGATATCGGTCTCAAAGATTGCCATAAAGGTGTTCTTTTCGAATCTGCCGCCCTGGTCCCAGTGATCGAGTTCAGATAGCACAAATGTTTGTTTGAGCTCATCGATGTTTTCGACCTGTTCCTTGTAGAACCAAAGCTCTGCCGAGGTCACGTCGACGTACAGCATCTCGTTCGGCAAGTAGAACGTGAAACAGACCGCTGGATTGAATCCTGTTATGTGATTCGAGCTCTGATGATATTTCGTCGAATCGGCTACACCTGTAACCATAGTTTGATCGTTTTTTTTTTTTTGAGACAGTGTAATACAATTGTTTGATTGTATGATTTTACCGAAATTTGATCCTAAATAAAAAATTAATTTTTTTTGCTAAATTCTTTGATTCTTGCATGAAAAAGATGATTTTGTTAAAGTAAAAATTTAGCTAAATGCAGATCTGAAAATAATTTTGTTGGACCATCAAAATAATTACATATGTAGAACATTGTGGTTACTACTGATTGCAATTAGTTAATTGTTATTAGAATGTCGAATCATTTTGTATTCAAAATCTCATTATTTCGATCTAACGAAATTATTTTCAATATTTGACTAAATTTTTAAACACTTTCAGCAAAAATTGTTCTTTCTGTGTGAATTTCAAGGTATTTATGTTTCAATATAGAATATAATTAAATATGATTTACAAAAAATTTCCATTACATTTATTTAGAAATCTATATGAATAAATATATTGGTAATTATTAACAACAAACGGAAATTGTTGAATTTTTTGATTTGAGATATACATTTTAATTTTAATTCAAAAATATTCTTGTTTTTTGCACGAAAATATACTGAGAGAAAGATGTTTGGAATTACTATAATTTAATTATTATAATTTATAATCATTTTTGAAAACAACTATATATTTATAGTTGTTTTAATTACAGCTGCTTCAACATTGAATTATGATTATCATAATTATGACATGCATTCATGTAACAATATTGCATATACACGTGTAGTTATCTCATAAATGAATGGAAATTTCATATTAGTAAATTGTATTATTAAATATTATGGTAACAAACACATAATTCAAAGCAGAATTAGGAACCATATGCTTATAGTAAACCGTATTCACATTGGTAATGACATTCTATCATTTATGTACAATTACATCTATACTCAGAAAAATGTATCAACAAATAGTTTGAGGACAAATAGCACTTCAACTGTGTGCTATAATAAAAACAATAAATAAGTTATATAAACTAAGAAAATATAGTAGTATTAACTACAAATAATTAGTATTATTATAATTTCTTAGTTTATTTCATTTATTTATTATTTTTATTAAAACCTTATAATACATATTATATAATAAGTTGTGGCATTATTTGTTCTCTCTGTAAAAAATTCTTATATATATAAATAACTCGTCCAGGAATAAAGTTATTGCATTTTTATACAGAATTGAAAACTGTACTACCAAGATGTATCTTTCATTTGTTATCTTTTGCTTAACAATTGGTTCGAAATTTGAAAATATTTCACTTTTTTCAAAGGATGATTGTATTTTTACTCTCTTGGAGTGAGATTTCATTCCAAGAAATTTAGAATATAGTATTTTTTGTTTGAATTGAGTATATGGTATGGCTATCTAGTTGCCCTTTCTTTATGACGAACGCATATCTATGGCTATTTCACTACAAACTGTAACATCAATGAACGGCACCGAAGACTCATTCGAAACTTTTGAGAGTGCGCCTTTGGCCGCGTACAATCGGCAATTTACGGCGGTACTAGAAGTAAGCCTCAAATGGAACCACAATTATCTGGAAAAGTGCGCTCTAAAAGGTTCTCGTAACTGCGACAAAGTGCGGCAAAAGTTATTTTTGCGGCACGTACGATATGCAAGCATAAACAGAAACATCGATGATAAAACCATCTTCGTCCAATAGAAAAAAATTTATTATTGCAAGAAATTACTGTGGAAAGATATGCAGCCTTCACCGTAAGTACAAAACACCCTTAATTAATTTTATTTTCTTAGATAAATCGGTAATAAAATCAAAAGGATTAATAAAATATTAAAATTGTTATGGAAATAAATATTATTTTTTAATAAAATTATTTTTAGTTAGATTTAAAACATTTACGTCAATTTTTGAAAGTGCTTTATACACAAAGTTGTAATTCATGACTTTCTTTATATTTTTTAATTTATAATTATCATACCATTTCCTCAACATATGTCAAAGAACGTTTTATAATGTAAAATAAGTCTTTAAATGTTTCAAATTAGCTTATGGAAAATTCCAAATTGTTTTGCAGAATTACGATTATCGATACTATTTCATGAAATGTTTTATGACAAATTTTAATCAAAGTTATCTGTATCCGTTCATAACAAATCGATATGAAAAGTCGTGCTCTACACGCTTTGCCAACGTGCACGCGTCGATGATTGGAGCAATCCATGATATAACGCTCACTATCAAGCGCGTTGAAATGATTTCCGGACGGATTCTTGGGTGATCAGCATGTCCGATTGATCACCACTTCCGTATGATTTATAGCTAGAATTATGCAACGTCAGGCGTCAGAGTGAATCTATATCGTTGCACAATGCGTGCCAAACGTCAGCGACAGTGTATCCGCATGCGCACTGTATTTTTCTCATGTACAACGCGTTTTTCTCATCCGTTTAATGTACGCGTCTATATTGCATTCGTATCGGAAAAATAAAACCTTTTTTATAAAACGATATTTACTTTATTTCGTAAATAAATACGAACGAATAAGTACAAACCCTATACTTGCAAGACTGTACTTATTCATTTGTATTTACTTAATGAACTTTTAGTATTTGTGGCTATAATAACATGGTAAATAATTATAGTTAGAAGCTCTATTTTTAAAGCTATTACTGGTATAATGTTAGTAATAACAATTTTATTTATAGTTCTGTGTATAAAAAAGTATACATAGATATATACATATAGTTGTAGCTATTCCTGAAAATAACGATTATATAATTTTAATTTATTCTGTTATTGTCATTAAGGCAAAATGCAAAATGTTATGGTTATAATGGAATATATCGTAGGCAAATAATTACTTTCTATAACTACCATGGATTGTTCTTAATTTCCGTAGTTTATTTTATTATAACTGTATTTATATATATATATTTTACAACACACTGTATTTAGTTTATATTTTCGTCAGAAGATTTTGTTTATAACCAAAGAGAAAAAACTCTTTGTAAGATAGAACGAATGTAACCAATGTAGAAATACTGAATGTAACATTACAGAAATAAATACGTAAGTAAATAAGTAGATAAATCTATTGTTTGGAAAATAATGCTTTATGCATTCTTACATGTCAATAAATATGTCAATATGTTAATAAAATTCTAATCTCATAAAGGTAACATTAGATTATTTTATTTTCCATTTTTCTAACATTTTTTTAATGAAAAGGGGAAAACAGATACATATCCCATTACATATTGTATCAGATATGTAAGCCGAAATAGACAATCTGAGTTACAGCGAGATCTGAGTTATATATATGTATTATGAGTAACGAAGAGCCTTAATAAGTTCTTTTTCTTTGTCTCGGCCTATATTCAGAGAAAAAAATAAGTAGCTACCATATATTGTAAAAGATATTAAAGTATATACGTTTTAATTCTTTTGGATCATTATTAATACAAGAAAAGGTAACCAGACCTTATAGGTATACTCCTATACTAAGCTTAGCGATTTTTTCTAATTTTAGACAATAAAACGGTATAGACACATGAATATCCTGTATTGGCTTAGTATTAGCACTTTTTATGTAACATGATTAATTTCTTCTGAGACTAATTCTTTTACTCGATAATTTATACAGGTGATGTAATCGCCGCACATCATATTGGGTCTCGCTGACCTCACATTCTATTGAAGCCAGATTCTAGCTTGCGTACTTTCAAAGTTCATAAGATTTTCATTCAGAAATCCGATTTCCGGGTTATATTAGAGTAGAGTCGTTCCGAGATCTTCGGATATTTTCGGAACGAATTTCACAGTATACCTTCAGGACATTCTCGAGCGTGTACTACTTTTTGATGTCGCGGCACAGATTCAACAACGCGATGAACATTTTCGGTTCATTGGCCTCGATCGTAATCTGCAGTTTTCGCACAGAAATCGCTGCGGGTTAACTAAGCCAAATAATAAATGTTCCAATATGATGAAATCTCGAATTGCTATTTATATACGTACATGTGAATTTGTACGATGTACGCACTGTACAGTTTGCATATATTTTGCATCGAAATTAGATAAAAAGCGAATATTTTGAGTCATGTTGGATCGGCTTGTCACATCCGAGATAGATACAAAATAGATGAATCATATCGTTGGATAATTTCCTCTGTGCGATAACATCATATCTATCGCGTACGTAAAGAATTAAACGTGATGTGTTTTAAGTAATACTGACTAAAAGTTTCCACCGAGAGTTCAAACCGGGTCAGAATAATCAAGTACAGTCGAATGAAAAGGGAATGCTCGTAGTTGGTTGGTTCTTACATTCTGACCCGGTTCGAACCCTCGGTGAACACTTAATCATTGTTGCAAACGTGAGTTCACACGGAGCGAAAGTTTATGAAACAAGAGTTTACATAGAATATCAGCGGATAGAAAAATCACAAATTGAGTTCGGAATTTTTGTGATTACTTTGAATCTCGAAAACAGAGAATTACTCCAACAGCGCAATAAAAAGCGATATTCTAGAGAGGGAGAAAGGGAGGAGATATATATATCATGGTTGTTTTTTAAAACAAACGCAATTGAAATGTTTAAAAAAAACTTTTTTGCAAATTTGGGTAACTATAAATACTGCTCTTGCGAATGCTTTATATTATACAATTAATAAATTGCTGTTAAAATTTGATGATAGAGAACTGAAAATTTACAATATTTTATAATTATGTAAAGTTAAGAATAACTAATAAAAGACAAAGTTTAGAGGAAAAAGGCATATGGTGAGAATTATTACTAATAAAGGAGCATTGCGCGATCGATGCTTTCGTTAAATGCAGAGTCACAATCGCGTGTGCGGAAAACATTGCAAAAAGAGGCGTGAAAAAATTCAGGGCAATAATATTCAGCATATTCGTGCAACCGATGAACGATACGATTATATTATCGTATTCCTACATTCTGTCGGTGGCAAGAAATTACATGTTCGTAAATTATGCATAGCTTCGTTGCGAATAAAGTTGCATGACGCGGTAGAATGCCGAAATGGTAACAGCTGGTTTCAAGCGTAAAAACTTTGACGTAACGCGTATACTATCTTAGAATTTCTACGTGTATTATCTTATATATAAGAGAACGTTCCGGAAATAACAGAAAAAGTTTGATTTCGTGCTTACGGATGTTCGAACCTTCCATATCAATAGATACTGTTAGTGTTTTTCTTGTGAGGAAACAAAGGTTCCTCGTATGCTAATAAATGATTAGAGCTCGTATGGATCCGGTATAAGACTGTTTGGCCGTATCAGTAGTCAGATAAGCCGAAGCGGACAATCAGAATTACAGCGAGATCTGAGCTACATTTATTATGAGTATCTAATAAAGAGACTTAATAAATTCTTTTTTTGTCTCGGCGTATATTTAGAAAAAAAATAAGCAGCTCTATAAAGATGACTATTATACAAATTTTATATGTTGAAATTCATAGGCTGCGTTTCACTTAACGCTCACAACGTTCGTGGAATCATTTCATCCTTGTCGTTTATCAAATGTTAAATAAGGACAAACGATGCTCGCGAGCGTTGCGAGCGTTGTAAGCGGAACGCAGCCATAGTTGAATAAAATAATTTATTGAATTGTGTTAATTCTAAATATAAAACTTGTATAGTTATCACCTTTATATATTTGACACTGAGTCTTTTTCTCTGAGTTTACATATGCCATCTTATAGTTATTTTAAGTTACCCCATAAGGGGTAAAGATTGAAATAATTTTACCAATTTTATACGTTTGTTTAATCTTTATTATCCATTACTTCTCACGCTTTCAATAAAACTTTTCGGAGTGACGAAGTTCAAAGTAGCTTCGCGAACGGGACGAGAATTTTCCAAGAGAAAGGTTTTTCTTCGTGATTTTAAGAAATTCGTCAAGCACGTCGAAAATAATTCACACAGGCGATTAAAATATCGGAACCGTGATTTTGCGTTGTAATTCGAGGTAAATTTCCGCCGCACCGTCGGGATTCATACGCGCGTCGTTCGCGCGGCTTCCGTATTTGCATCGCCGCGGAAAATTTGAAATTCATGGTCCCAGCCGGTAGTGGTACCTCTATTCCAGAAGTGTCAAGAGAAAGAGCGAGCGAGCGAGCGAGTGAGAGAGAAAGAGAGAGAGAGAAAGGAAGGAAGAAAGAGAGAGACAGAAACGGCGTCATTGTTACCAGTTCTCGTTTATTTCGAGGGAGCCGTGCAATTACGCAATATTCATGTCCTCGCCGGTGTTTCGTCTGGCTAGTCAAGAAGGGGTTGTCGAGAGAAATGGTCAGTCGACAGCAAAGAGAAAGAAACAAGCTTCTCGGAGGGATGTTCTCCATACGAGATGCTCAGTTTTGCGTATGAATATGCAGGATACATACGAATGTAAAATTGGATACTAAGTGATATTATAAATTATATCGGAAATATTACAATATATTAACTAAGATGCTTTGTGTGAGAAAATTGAAATTTAGTTTTCTACGAGTTAGTAATTGCCCATTGTGTGTGTGTGTGTGATAGTAGCAATTACCTATTTAAAAAAAGTCATTGTATTTATACTTTTTTCTGATTTTATAAAATTACATGTTACATTAACGGTTTACATTTACGCATTACACGTTCTTCTAATTCATTATAGATTTCATGTATTTGTGTACTTACTCGGATACGTTTCTGGCACAATAGTTCATTTGCGGATTTCAGCTTGCGCTCCATCGAACAAGCTTGTGCATGCTCGATATTCAGAGATTTTGTTTCACATTTGAATACTCGGAGACTAGGGCTGCATCATATGAGAAAGATACATACAATATTCGCGAATGATGTGTATTTTTCTGTTGTTTGTTCATTTTTTCTCCGTCTACGCATCGTACGTGGATATAAATAACCGTTCATTAGTAGTCTACATCTGGTTGAATATTTTCATGATCAAATTTACGTGTGATTATATATAGACAAAAAATATTGCCCAATTTTTTTCACAAATTTACGATTTATACATAGTTTAAGCAATTTAAACAAAATTTTTAAAGTTGTCATAATAAATTTATGTTTTTGATCTTATACTTTCGCCATTCTTGACTTACTTTTTTAAATTTAATTGTTTTGACAATTTCGAGCAAGTATATTTTATTGAAAAATACACATCATTCGCGAGTATTGTATGCATTTTTCTCATATGACGCAGCCTTAGTGTCCGAGTATTCGAATTCGTCGGTAGATTATGTTATTGAGATAGTAATTTAAATCAGTTGTAAAAATTCTCTTAATAGACTTTGTATTTTTATATTTTTTAAGAAAGAAAAATTAAAATTTTTGAAAATTTATTCAAGTATAATTTATTCGAGGATAAAAATTATATACTAAAAAAATGTTATGAATAAATCAACAAAAATTTAAAGTTTAAAGAATAGCATTTTGACCAAACAGAATTTCTGGTTATGATAAAAATTTCTGTTTGATCTCATCAGAATACCATTTTGTTATGCCTTTTTTTAATTTAATCGAAACATTTTTCTTAGTGTATGTATATATAATATGAATATATATATATATATATATGTATGTATATGTACATATTATGCATACATAATTTTTATCCTATAAAAAATTGTATATTTTAATAAGTTTTCAAAAATTTTAATGCTTTAAAATATTATAAAAATGTAAAGTTTATTAAGATAGTTTTTTGCATTGAATCATACAACATGTCTTAATTGATTTTATATTGTAATAAAATTGCTTTTTTGCCCCGTTCAATAATATTTCTTTGCATTCTGTATTAAAAACAGGGTTGGTAAAAAACATGTTTTAAACGTGTTTTAAACAGTTTAAAACATGCTTAATTGATGTTTTTAATATGTTTTTTTATAGTACTGTTCAAAGCATATTTGAAGCATTAAAAACATATTCAAGAAGAAACATAATATGTTTTATTCTTAAAAAAAACATTAGTCTTTACCAACCCTAATTAAAAAGGAAGGATCGTTAATTAGAGTCCGACCGAAACTTTTGCCGAAATTGAAAACGAACACTCACTACGTGTCAGTTTCGACTGAAACCATATAGCTTTTCTTCGTAAATATTAATTTTAATATATGTAATTATTGTTTCAATAATTAAATTATGATGTTTAGGAAAACGAGGTATACTTATATTCTTTGGCCAAAATTGACACACAACGGTTTTCAATTTCGGCCGAAATTTAATTATTGTTTCAATAAATTATAATATTTATGAAGAAAAAGTATGTGATATATGGACATGTCTATGACCTTTATAGGATATTTATTTATTAATTTTTGTTTTAGTTTCGGTTGAAATTAACATATAGCCGAGTGTTTCGGTTCAGTTTTGGTCGGATTCTGTCGTTAATCTTGTGTATTGTTTATTTTAATTCGTGAAATCTCACCTTCGTTTGGAAACACGACGACCTGGTTGGTTTTTCCGTAGAAGTTCTCTGCCGGTCTTTCTAAATTGGGTCGAAGCACATTGCCGTTGATTAAAGGTTTAGGCAAGGTCGACAGTGGCATCGAGACTTCGGGCGGTTTTGACAGTCGCAGCTTCTTTAGAATCTGCTGCTTCACGTACTCCACTCTCAACTCGGTCAACAGCGGGTCGGAATCGATCACATTGACTTTATTTTGCGCGCAACCGGTGCAATCGGCCTCTTTGTTGATCGACGATTCGGACGACAAATAGGGTAGCGATGTGTATATTATCAGGGGGCTGATCGACCATTCAGCTGCGATACCCCCTATGAGAAGAACAAAAAAGATTTCCATGAAGAGACGCATTTTTCCACCGCAATCCAGATGGAACTGATTCTTCTTTAATCCGACTTCTTCTTTAGTCTCTGATTTAATCACGTAGGTTAATCCGCTGATTTACTCGAGTTTAGTTATCGAGTTTAAACATCGAAAACAATTTACACGTTGATATTATCGACATTATTCCGTCGATTGAGTTTAACACTAAGTTCGACACTGAATTCAATTAGTAATCTGAATTCAAATATCTTCAAGTACCATCGATCTTCATGACTTTGTAAATATATTTAAAACGAATGTTTCAAATTATATATTTCAGTGGTTCTGGTATTTCGATATTTATAATACTTTCAAATTAAGTCAATTTAAACTGGCGATTTCTGTATTTCTTTCTAAATTCCAACAGGATTGACGCGCAATTTGCGCAATATCAATTTTACTAAAAAAGTTGCAAAAGTCAGGCAGGTCACCACAATCGCCGAGTCGATATCTCGTGAGATTTCAAACCGCTTCGTCAATCGTGGCCTCGCTTCTTTTCTTTTTTTTTCTTTACGTATCCTTAGGTATTATATTTTTTATATTTCTCCATTCCAAACGTTAATCTGCGGAGTCGGCAATAATTTTTTTTTACAAATGTAGAGGAAGACGAATCTCTCTCTCTCTCTCTCTCCGATCTCCGAGAACAATTCTCCTTCTTGTAGTGACCGACGTTCTCGACGGCGCGTTCACGGAGACTGGAGGTGAATCGTTACGATGGTCCAGTGATGTAGTTGACTCCGTATAGGCTGAACTTTGTTCCGCAGTTGCCAGGGCCAATACGGATCGGACGGGGACGAGTGTGATATCAGCGCAAGCACGCGCCGCGAACATGTTGCCGATGGGATTCCTTATGGTCCATTGGCGGTTCCTGAAATCTCGAATCTGTCTTAATAGGCTGATAAACTGCGAATTTATCTCTATTCTGGTGGAAGGTGTCTCGCTCATTGACATCTCGGTGAACCTTAAAAGATTATATCATCTGATGGAATCAATGTATCTTTTTGGTATGTTAGTAGTGCTATTAAAGGGAGATAAAGCGTGTACCAATGATGAAACGTCTTAAACCTCTTTCGTGTAAAATACTTAACACATACAGATGTGCGAGGCATACGTTCTTCAAAATTAATAAACAATTTTTCAATTTATACTTAAATTTTAAATCTTTTCATCAAATTAATTTATATTTAAACAAACAATTTTAATTAAATTAGAATCATAAAGTTAACAAACGTTTCGACTCCGATCGGGTCATTTTCAATGTTACAAAGGTAAATCATAAATAAAAGTACAACTATACAATGTTAAATAAATGAAAAGACCATAATTATAACAATTCGTTAAATTGCCAGCAAATTCTTGTCTTTACTATATAAAAAATATCCTTAATCTTTAATTATAGTTACAACATCTTAAATAAAAATGAATATGACTAAATAATAACATTTTATAAAATCGCAAGCGTAATCTTGTCGTTGACATAAAAAGCGTAAGTTGTCCATTTGATATTTTAATCTAAGTTGCGAATGAAATCGTATCTGAGAAAGAATAATTCAAAACTTGAGACTCAAGGTTATATATAAAGAATATTGTCTATAATGTGTAACACAAAGTCATTTACCTTGTCGGTGAAATATAATTATACAATAATGTGTCAGTGAAATATAAAAAAATCCAATAATGCGTCAGTG
>NW_017300169.1:2112660-2127631 GCF_001594075.2 Trachymyrmex cornetzi | reverse complement strand
GTTGTAAATACATGTTGTAACTTTAAAATATTTTGCACTGATGTACGCGACACACTCTTGATCAAGTCAAATAATGTAATGTAACGGCAGAATGTCAGGAGAGGACAAGAAACCGTGACAAAATTAAGAAATAGAAAGGGAATGGAATGTATCATGTTAGTATATGTGTCAGGCAATGACTCTGTTTGTCTGTTTATACCGTGTGTTTGCTTCTTAATGTGAACCATCTCAGAAATTAATCTTTTTCTATATGAAGGTTCTATTCCATTTAAAATCGTGATTCGTTTTAATTTTGTGATTCGTTATTACAGATGGAGATTTTGATAATTTGTTAATGTCAGAAACATGTTCATGTACTCTTGTTTTTAATTGTCTCTTCGTTTGGCCTACACAGCTTGCTTCACAATTTTCACAAGATATTTTATAAACTACATTTTGGTTCTGTGTATGTTCTAATTTATCCTTTCCCCTTTTTATGTATTCCTTAAGTGTATTGGGAATGGTGTATGCCAATTTGCAATCAACAACATTAGCTATAGGTTTGAATTTCTCAGAAACAGAATCAACGAACGGAATAGCAAAAAATTGTTCTAAAGCAAAATTATTATTGTTCACATTAATATTATTAAAATGATATTTTAATCTATTCTGGATTGTCGAAAAAATAAATTGAAAAGGGTATCCATTATTTAAAAAAATATTAACAGCATCAATCAAATTCTTTTGTTGAAAAGTTGAGTGGCATAAGCGAACTATTTTATCTATGATACCATACATAACCCCTCTCTTATGACAGACTGGATGTTGGGAATGGAAATTCACGAATCTGCCAGAAAAAGTGGCTTTACGATAGCCATCAAATATCAACTTACATTCCTCAACAATAATCAAAGTGTCTAAAAAACTGATTTTTCCATCATTGCCAATTTCCATAGTGAACTGCAATCTTGTGTGCAATGAATTAAAAACATACAAGATGTCATTGATGCTCTCCGATGGGGCCGCCAAAATAACATCATCTACATACTGGTAATAAAAAGATAACCGAACCGGCAATAAACCAATTGCTGTTTCCTCAAAATCCTGCATAACCATGTCAGCAGCTATAGGTGATAGTGGGGATCCCATAGGGGTTCCAAAAATTTGTTTGTAATATTTACCGTTAAAAATAAACACTGTCGAATTCAGTACTAATCGAAAAGCTATCATAAATTCCTCCAATGTAAGTTTTGTCTCACTAGATATGGACTCCCATCTCCTAACGACACTATTAGTTGCCAAATCCATGGGTTTTTTAACACCTACCTGGTGATTTCTTATGTATTTTATTGTGTAAAATAAAAGAAAAAAGTTATAGATTCTTTAATTTATAATTTTCCAAAAATAAAGTCCTTGATTTTACAAAATTTGTGTGCGTGTGTGTGTGTGAGTGAAATACAACTTTTTTAATCTTATATTTTTTTTTAGTAGCTAAAAATACATAAATAAGAACTATAATAATTACCATTCAGATATTGAGAAACAGAATCCTTGTGACATAGTATAATTTTCAATTTTTTTTCTTGTTCTCATTATTGTGCAAAAGATATAATCATTATGTGACATTACAATCGATTTTTAAACTTATAATTACACATATTTGTAACGCATCTTTAATTAATGACAAAGCGAAGAATATTCATATCGCTTGATTGCACTCATTTGAAAATGAGAGCTAGTAAGATAAGTGTTTACCGTAAAAAGACTGACGTACGCTCTGCAGTAGATTAATGTCAGCGTTTTCTTTAAACTGAGGCTTGCAATTCGCAGTTCATCGGTACGCTCGCTTCGTGCTTCTCGTGGAAGATGACCTATCTCGCTGACCTGGAAACGCCGAATGTATTTCTTTTTTCGTACGTATTTGAAGCATCGCAAAGTGCGATGAGTGCTTTTTGAGGCGCCGAGATTATTCATTTATCGAGTGCGACGTGTCGTGATCTTTTTCGAGAACGCCACTTCGTGGGGAAACATCGTAGCGTAAAATACGTCTGCACTTCGACTCCGCGCACTCGTGCCTTTAGTTTAATAAATCACGCGATAACAGTCTTTGTAAAAATGAAGTAAAAAGAAGCAATCGCAAAAAAATACTGCGTTAAGCGCTTTATCGTTTCCTACTGTTCTTCGATATCATTAATAATTGTGGCAGTCATCGCTGCAGTGTTTCGGCGTTCAAGCACAGTTCTTTTTTACCTGCTGTTCTCGTTCCGCTGATCCATTGGACTTCATGGCTTGCAAATTAATACCCCGGTCCATGGTATTGAATTATTCTGTAATTTATGCCGGACATAGCGTGTGTAATCAGCAGTTCGTGCATGTTGCGCTCATTTGTAGAATCGCTTCGCTTGTTTTGTGTTATCTTATTATCGGCCGTTATCGAAATATGTAATTTTTCAAACTGACGCACATAACGTCATTATTCAAATAACATATATAATAATATTTTATGCACGTCGTCTTATTGGGGAAAAAGTTCTACCTATTCAGCCGATAATGTGGCAACGTGACAAATTGTGTCGATAAAATGTTGACTGCGTTTTAAATGTAAATCCATAACTCTCTCCATATTTTTGGAATTACGCCCATATATTTACGTTATGCGCTAGAGAGAGATTGCCAGGAAAATATGGATTAAATATATGTTAATATAAACAAACAGTTTTAATTTGAAGATTAATGCACGTATAATTAAATACACTTTTATTAAAAACCATATATTTGCGTACATTTATTACATTATAGGGAAAATACTCAAATTTCCATAAATACGATGGATATCTTTATATCTCTCCGTTATTACTTTCTAACAATAATAACATAATTATCTCGCAAAAAAATGAATTTCAACAAACGTATAACAAGTTCCTTCTCGAGTTACCTCGAATTTTATTACGTTATTATACTCGTGCGAATGTAATATGGGTGAGGTCGCGCTAGAATCGGGCAAACTTTTTGCCGAAAACTTTCTGGAGGATTTAATTTCTGACGCGTATAACAATCTGCGATATTTAACGCGATGTTGTCAAAGGTGGATTCGATGCGAATGGCCGTCAATAGCAACGCGAAAAACTTTGTTATTACGCAGACAACACTAATTTAAAATCGCTGTTAGCTGCGGATATGCGCCTTCGTATAATGAGTAACGATGAAATAATAATCAGCGGTGAGATAATTGGAAAACTACTGCTCCATGTGCAAATGGATGAAAGTTGATTGTTTTGCGGCGGTATCTGGAGCATGCGAAAAAATAATTAATTTAAAAACATTTCTGTGTTGTTTTATAAGGAGGCAAAGTTCAAAACAGCATGCGCAAAGCTAATGAGTAACCTTGTATATTTTTTTTGTTTATCAATTTTAAGTGTTGAACATTGTACGCCGTTAAGTTCTTAAATATCTAATTAAGATAAAAACGGAGGATGATAAGATGAGTTTTTTTTAACTTAATTTTGATAAAAAATGTTATAAATACTTTTTTATATATAATTTTTGTTTTCTACTTTTTTAGTAAATTTGATTTTGATAAATAGGATAATGTTACTCTTCGGAAGAAGAGAATAATTGGATCTATAGACGGTAAACAAACAGGAACGATTACAATTTTGAACGAATATTTGCATAATATGATAGAGAAGACTGAAGAGGCGATTGTAACATCCGTTTCATATGTTATGAAGCGTACGTGATATCCTCGGTATTCACAGAAGCGATTCAATGGCTTGAGGTGAATCGCTCCTCTCGTTCAAAGATCACTTCATTGTCACGTTTCCTTTGCGTGGAAATACTTTGACAAGGAGTCGCTTAACGACGATTGGCAGGGTCGCTTTGTGAGTTCTTAAGTTTAAATCTGACAGGTCAAGAGGGCTAATGACTCTTAACAGAAATAATATCTATAACATTCATGCGCGATATCACTCCGTGAATTTATCATCATAATGTACTAAATTGAACATAACGTATCCCGACATGATAGAGAACATTTACGTATATTTATATTTATTATATTTGATCTGCTCTTAAATGAGAGATTATTTTTATATACCAGTCCCATTTTATCAACTTATTTATTTACCAATTTTTTTGCGTACGAAAGTAAATGTTCAGAAGTGATGCTCCACAAAAAATCGCTGTTATTTTTTCAGTAATCAACTGATTATAAAAAGACATGTACACAATGTTTTAAGAAGGAACTTGTAGTTTTTGTAAAGTTCTATTTCATAAACAAATATAAGACAGCTTTATTTTTTATTGAAATGTGTGTGTTAATGTAAATTATTTTAGTTTTCTACGTTATCATCTATATTAGCCAGGGTGGGACCTCGCTTTGCGTAGAAAGTCATACGTCCCTAGGCAGGGGGAAGTGAGGTGGACTTCGTTTCGTGTGGAAAGAGTCGTGCGCCCTTAAGCAGGAGGGGGGAAGGTATAGGATAATTTTTAATATCGTATATAGCAGAGAGAGAGAGAGAGAGAGAGAGAGAGAGAGAGAGAGAAATAAGATGTTATTAAAAAAATTTTTTTGTTAATAATTTTTTAACGAATAAACGAGCGCCGGCTAAAACTTTCTGTATACTTTTCAATTTTATTTAATTTTTTTCATGGTGTTGTATGTACTCGTAATAAAGCTTGACATATAAGATATTGTTTTATATTTTGTAATTATACAAAATAAAAATAAATTACTATTTATAAAATAGAGAAAAATACAAATTGTAAATGCTTAGATGTGTTACTTTTTAATCTTATTTTTTCCCCTTTTTCAAATAATTTTGTAATGTATATATATGTATATAAAATTTGAGATTTATATTTACTATCTTTATATTTACTACTTTCTTCATTTTAAGATTAATTATCAGATGTATAAATTGGTATAAAAAAGCAATATTCGAAGAATTTTCGACGTATTGTATTACACATAAATAAATAAGAAATATTTGTGGTCACATAATAAATTGGACATATTTTTGTTTTATGCTAAATTTTTATAACGTACCAATTTCAGCTAATCTTTTCTAATCTATTCATCTATGTAAAATACGTTGATATTATATATTCTGAAAGAAATAATGTTGAGCCAATAAATATTTGTCTATTATATATGTATATACGGTACAGAAAATTTTATAAATAGATTACACAAAAACAAATCAGAGTTAATTAATTATATTTGAATTATTTTAAAACATTAAAATATATAATTTTTACCTAATTTCTATCACATTCTAGTAATATTTTCTAATTTCTTATGCATGCAGATTAAAAGTTATTATTTCGGCAGTGTAAATTAATAATGTAATAAATGGATACGTTTATTATCAAGTTAATGTTTCACGGATTATATAAATAAATAAGATGTGAAAAAAATCGCCGATTATATCAGTAAAAATAATGAACAGTCTCTGCAGGTTTATCTGCTTTTACTGAATGGAGTCTTAACTTAAACCTAAATTAAAACTAATTTAACTAGAAAAATTCGAGGTCATACTTATTTAAGATTTTTTAAATTGTAACAATATCCGGTTAGACTGGATACACTATGTAAAATGATAGAACTTCTTCTTCTGATGAATAACGCCACGATGGAGTTAAATATTGTGTATTAAGAAATAAGCAAAAACCGGCATTGAAAAGTAAGAAGATTTAAGAAAGAAGATTTAAATGGATTCAAGAAGAATCTTTCCATGCAAATATCAAGATAAAAGAGAAAGGATTAGATGAATCATTTTACTTGATAATACTGCAGACTAGATCTGGATACAACGCTGGTAAGCTCAATTTACTTGTTATTATTATGTGTGTATTATCTACATATAATTCTAAGTAAACAAAAACAAACATCAATTGAATATTGAAAATCGATATTACAGATACAACAGAGATATTACAGATAATACAATAATTAAATATAGTATTCTCTGCATTTATAGTATTATTTACGATATCTATATTTCCATTTTATTTAATTTCATATGGCAGTAATCAAGTGAATTTTCTATCATAACATATTGTCTTTGCGATATCAAATTGGTCATAATTTAATTCTCGACTTAATAATCATCTGACCCGCATACCGTCGCGTTTTGAAATACGAATCTGCACATGAATGCGAAACTACATATAGTATAGACGAAAATATCACCGGTACTTTTACAAGCTGCAATTTATTCACCTTTACGATCTGCTAGAATTGGAGCAGTGGTTGCGTTACGCACCCATCGGTACCCTCGGTATTTGTGCATTTCGCGGCTCGAGTTCGATAAATATTCACTCGTGTTCGCGTACGGCGGTGACGGCTGTCGACGCGATTTATCGACGAGTGCTTGGATACTCGATTCGAGGAGAGATGACGGACGGCTGAGAGATGCCACTGTAACGCCGTATTCCCGAGATAAGGATGCTCTTCGAAGGAGGAGCAGTGCGACGCGTCGCATCGGTGTCTCCTTTAGTCGTGTTACGCGACAGGAAAATCCACCGAGCTTTTCGTTCTCAGGAAAACGCTTATCGTACCGGATGTATGCACGTGAGTGAGAGAAACAGCATCTCTCTCCTTCTTTTTCTCTGTTTCTCTCTCTCTCTCTCTCTCTCTTTTTCTCTCACACCCAAAAATAAATTTTATGATAGTCTGAAATATAAAAATCGACTATGAATACCGGCCCTAGAATGTATAACGATTTTATTCAATTTATTTTCTCTTCTTTCTCACTCTTTCTCTCTCTCTCTCTCTCTCTCTTCGTTCTAGGTGCCAGTTATAGCGATCGTTCCTTAGGACTCAATTCTTGGACCTCTGCTGTTCACCCAAAAAAATATTCTGCTCTTTAACAGTATCCTTTTGATTCTAGCGAATTTTCCTCTAATACATCTACTCAAGATAATACTCTAAAATGTATAGGAATATCGTTTAACTGCGAGATGCTGGATAAGCTGAATTTAAGATTGCAATCCTCTTAATGCTAGAAGAATTTTCTAGAGGTACGTTCCACTTAACGTTCGCAACGCTCGTGCGTATTATCTCATCCTTATTTAATATTTGATGACAAGAAAGATAAAATGATACTCGCGAGCATTGTGAACGAAGTAGACCGCATCCTAGTTAAAAATGTTTTCATATACATATGATTAATTCAATTTGATCGCTAAAATATTAATACCACATTCCCAAATTCATACCATATATATATTATAAACAAAAGCGGACTCTTTCCAAAGTCTATAGAATGAGTACTCTGAAAGAAATTCAGTTTCTAGGAGACTCACTAATGCGATTTGAATACGTCTTTTTACAGGACACTCTTATTATAGAGCGTTTTTATTTTATTACAAATATCATGTCCATCTCGTAGAATTTATTCTTGATCGTAGCTCATGTGTCTACTTTTACATAAATGAATGCGTGTTATAGATATAGGCGTATGATTCTTGTAAGATTTCTTTGCTTAGAGGAAATGCCCCCCAAGAGGAATTCCTCGCTTATGAGCAGAATATTTTTCTTTGAGTGTTCGTTGTTTTTATTAATAACGATCTTCTCTATTAAGTATCGCAATTATATTCTTTATATTTCAATAATGACGACTTTCAAATTTTTATATCCATTTCCCTCTTACGTTCTTGAAATGGCTCTGAATAAAGTATAAAGGAACATTGAAGCTATTGAGTTCTGGCCTTTCAACAACTCCTTGAGACTAAATTCCAGCAAATCATATTCACGGGTACCGCCAAGAATCTCTCAACAGTATTGTCGCTGCTCATAACATTGAGCTCAAATTAAATGGTTCACACATTGAGCTTACTGCCTAAGTTACTAACCTACTTGGCGTTCATTTTACGAACACTCTAAATTAGTCCGAACAGGATTGGTGTGAACAGATTAGAGTCGTCTCAAATCGTGTTAACGATATCCTTTGGCGGTTTAAATATCATATGAACAACCTAAGTGCTTCTCTGCGCATTCGGTTTACATCTTTCGTATTTTTTATTGCCGTGCCGTGTTCACCGCTTAAAGACCTTTTAAAGACCAGCAGAGATTCAGACTGTTAAATTCCTGCGATTTATGAATGCCTGCGTGTAAATTTACAGAGACGAACATATCTTGCATTTTTAAGCACATTTGGTTGGACATCCTCACGAATATCAAAAGATATTATCTCAATTGCTATTTCTTGTTTTCCATTATTCGTTCAGGTCCTTCTTCCTAATACATTGTCTTTAATCTTCATCTGCATATTAGTCTCCGCCATCATCTTCTCGTTCCCTCCTGCCGAATGTCTATATATAAAAAAGATTGGCTGCTGCAGCAAATTAAATGGTAAAATATGGCATAACATTTTTAATTGGTTGCAGCAGTCAATTTTTGGTTGCGTTAGCCTATCGGAATCCTATACTGACATCGCAGATAGGCTAACGCAACCAAAAATTGACTGCTGCAACCAATTAAAAATGTTATGCCATATTTTACCATCTAATTTGCTGTAGCAGCCTATCTTTTTTTTCAGTGTATGAGTGTTCTTTTCTATACGTTGACCACAATGTCTTTTCTTTTACCTTTTCTTTTTAGACAAAATTTTTACTTTAATTTTCTTTGTACTTTTTTCTTTTCTTTTTATTATTTTTTAAATTTTTATCTTGTAAATATTATTTGCTTCGTGTAACCATATTTTCTGTTCATTTTTTTACTTGTCATTTTGTATCTTTAAAAGGTCTGCCCTATCAATAAATCTTTATCTATCTATTTATTTATTTATCTATCGCTCTTTTCTCTCTCTCTCTCTCTCTCATTCTGTGAATCTCTTGCTTTCGGTCGCGTCTCTTAGGTAGTAGGTTTCTGTCACCCGATGTTCCGGACGATCGATCTTTGAATCTCGCTTACATGCTTGTCGGCTTAATCGATCTTCCATCGATAAGGGACTACGTTTGCGCTGTCTCGCATGCTCGTCGCCGTTTATCCACTTCGACATTAGGACGTACTACACCCTCGCGAAGCGCCGCCACAATTGTTTACGGTGTCGACACGTCCGCTCGTATTTTATCGACATTCGACGTGAACTGATTTCACTCCAGAGCGTAATTTGGAGTTACCATAAATTAGCGTATCTTTACAATAGCGTTATTATTAACGCGAATATTTCAAAGACTTAAATTAATCAATAAATAACGCTTATTGTGTAATATAACGGCGTATTGGCGCTAACCATCTTTATGCCCCGTAATAGCATTAACGCTAAAGGCAATATGACCGAAGTTTGTAGATGTTACATTGTTGTTTACGGATATCGTGATATATGACGGTACTGCAATTTGTTATTCAGCCCGCTACATTATTCCGGTATGTATGTGCGAGCGCGCGTGTACGCGCGTGCACGTATTTCGGACGCTCTTAAGGGACTCGGTCCTGGAGGACGATAAATTCTGTTGCTCTCACATTTTCCGTGACTCCTCGTACGTGCGAGGATAAGGATAAAGCGAACGATGAAAGCTCGCGGCATACTGAGAATCCTCGCTCTTATTTATTTTCTTTTCTACTGGCTTGCCATTCGTCATGCTGCCGCATCGTGCACCGGAACGAATGAAAAACGCCGAATAATCGCGAGTCTCGTGGAAATTACGAATGAACGAGAGACATTCTTGTTCTACCGATTCGTCGCCGCGCCTAGTTGTCGATCAAGGGAGAGTATACAGTTGGAAAATTTGTGTTAAGTTTAATATACTTCACGTGTCTCAAACGACCCACCCAAAATGTGTTCTATTAATTTAACACAATACGTCTATATTATGAAATAACACAAATATTATGTAAAAGAATAAATGCAAAAAAGATATTATTGATGCAGTTTATAAAAAAATTCTGAAAGCATATTTTTTCAGTAAAATTAACATTTGTGATATGTTAAATTATCCCATATTTTATTCAATCATCTTAGAATTTAAAATTTAAAATACTTTATTTTTATGTTATATTTGTTCACTTAGTCATAAATTATGTCATTTCGATCAATTTAACACAAAATCTTAAAATAACATATTATATTAAATTAATAAATCTATTAAAAAATTCAACACAAATCGTTAACGTGAGTGGACCGTTTCTGATACATATACACAATAATTTCTTTATACTGAGGATGACCTAATAATAAGGTCGAAACGTATATTCTAAGAATTTGAAGTAGGTATACGATAAATAATTATTTTTTTACTCGGTAATGAGTAACGGTAACCATTATAGTATAGACTTTTGAAAAGTAACCTTTCTTTTCCTGAATTCATAATAATCAATAATAATCATTATCTCTTATCGTACATACACTGAAAGAAAATTTGATATCTATTATAATAATTAAGCCTAAATGATACTAATATAATAATAATAACTTTATTGAGTGTAACTGTTAACATTAAATACAAATAAGATATAAAAAGTTACTAAAGCTTTTTGAAATAATTTTAATTAAATGTTTGGTTAATATTACTGAAACTAATTAAATGTTAATTTTATTGTTGTAATTATTTTATCAGCTTACTTTTTTAACTAATACCAAATGATTAATTACTGTTACTGTGTTTGGTAATATTTACATTGCACGAATATCCTAAAAATGAGGTGCGTTTAGTAGATAATACCAGATTTTCTTTCAGTGCAGCTATAAAGTATATATAAAGAATATATTTTATATACTTTCTGTATTATATATTTATGTCAATTATACTATACATCACACTTTAGCTGCCATAATATAAACGTTTAGAACATGATACCAAAGTTAAAAGTGTCACGAGAGTCGAATCATGCGAAAACAAGCCTAAGTAAGTCGATTGGACAACACAGTGACGTTATGAGCGGGATTGCGCAATTTTCCCATGATGGCCATCAACCTGTTCGCCTCCTCCATGTTATTCCCGTCTCAGTCTCCCCAGAGGGACAATAGAAGGCCGTGAGAATGAAAGATAAGGGCGATTAGAGGGAGAGACTCGGGCGAAGGAGAAGCGAAGTCCGTAAATCAGGATGTTACTTCCCTTGATCCGATTAGGAACGATTATATTCCGTGCGAAGTCTCCGCGAAACTCGTCGTCGCTCGGTACTTTTATAGTAACACGACCGGCTTCACCAATTGCCTTGTAACTTTTTCTCTTTCTTCCTATTTATCTTTTCTTTGCTTCTATCTGTTTCCTGTTCTTGTTTCTTACGACAATAAAGAGTTGCTATTTCTTTTTTTCAGTCAGAATATCCTCAATCTCTTAATGCATTCGGCGAGAATATGCGACGAGAATTTTTTTCGTATATAATAGACTTTTTCTTTTCTCAGAAATTATTTTCTATTAAAACAGTATTTAGAAACGTAGAAATGTAGAAATTACACTATAATTTTGCTGTTAAAGTATGGCTCGACTCCACTTAATTCTTGCCGTGATCAAGCTCTTGTAAACCTTGATTCCTTTTATGTGAGAGAGACTTCTTCTTTATATCTTTAGCGTCTTAAAACGTTAACGACTTAAAGTACGATATTCTTAGCAACTTTGGAAAAATATCGACTTCGAACTATTTCGTCGTTTTGCAGCAGCTGCATTGTCCATTAAACAACCTTAAGTTCGCCAGCTAGTTCCGTATAGCTCTCATAAAATTTCACATAGTTTTCGGGTACTTTTTTTTCATTCGTCTATAAAAACTGCGCAAGTTTGTCATATTACTTATAATTCGAAACACCAATTTGTCATTCTTTAATTATTTTTTCTGAGAATTATCTATTTTCTGAGATATTGTGAAAAAATGTGTTTTAAATGTTAATTTTCCAAGATGGCGGTGCAACCGGTGCGGCAGTCTGCCAAATTGGAAAACTTGGGGTTTTCATTATAGGACATCGAACTTCAAGACATATTCAAAAATCATCATTACCGGACCTTTGCAAGCAAAAGTCCTTTTTTTTGTCTATATTGATTGCAGGACTACTACGTGACGTACGTTACGGACGTATGAAATTAAAATTAGATCAACATTAAGAATCTTTATTTTAGACCGCATATGTGAGAAACACAATCAATACTAGAAATTTAAAATGCCATTACGGTCGAAGCTGGATCTTCATTGCATGCTTTTTTTAAATAATTCAATCTTGAATTACTTAATTAATATACACTATATATATATATGTACTTGCATATGTACCATATTGTAATCTTTTCAAACTGCGCGCCGAATTGATTTTTTGGACTATAAACGCAATTAAAACTACTCTAGTAATCGTAAATTAAATTGATAATTGATTGAATTATTTAAAAAAAGCAATGAAGATCCAGCTTCGACCGTAATAAGCATTTTAAATTTCTAGCATTGATAAAATTATATCATATTTCAGTATCATACATTAGATACTTATGTATGATAAGTAAATGTATTCTTAACTTTGAATTAAAAAAACTAACTTTGTTTTTTATATATTTTATGTATATTTTTTATATAGTTAATTGTTTTCTAGATATTTTAACATTCCGGGCTTATAGAGGATCTTATATCAATAACTTCAATTGTACATAGCATCCTCTAGAGGCGTCATTTAAACGAAATATTGCACATTTGAACTTTACTCGGCAAGACCTTTCCAACAATATGTGATTTGTATCTATTTACTTTCTGACTATCACTTTCTGCATTTTCCTTGTGAGTGTAAGTAAAACAAATTATAATTAAAAGCCGAAACACACATAATAATTAAATTTGCATACCGACTGTAACGCTTCATATCGTTACAGCCAGACAAAAATGCATGCTTCTATTACTTTATTTTAGACTTTTTATACTTTTTCTTCTTAAACTTCCTCTATAGAAGGAGCCTGATTACAAAACCTCTTAATAATCGAAGGCTTATTTGATTAATATCTAATGATATAGAATTGATTAATATCTAATGATGTTTGATGATAACAGAAACAAACATCCGCCAGTGATCTCGTTTAAATTTTTAAACTTTTAGATTATATTTTGTTTCAAATACATTGTATATGTTGTGAATACATTATTATGTAATAGTCATGAAATTATCAGACTTTAAGATTAATGACGTTTCGAGTAAGAAGCGAGCTTGCGACGTCAGTTTGTATTGAGCTGCCGATAACAGCAGGTTATGCTGGTAAGATGAGACGACGGGATACGTCGCGATGTCGTTCAACAGATGGGAAACAGATAGAGATGTTACCGGGTAACAATCGAGGATGCGCTGTCGCTTGGACGGATTGCGCGCGTTGTCATCCGCGACGAACAATGAGTCGTGGCCGACCTCCGAATAGAGAGATGGAATTTGTGTGGTCTCGGAGCCGCATTTGATATCGGAAAATCAGGGAGAGGGCTGCACAAACCGCGACAATACATTCCGGACATATTGCTCCTCGGGATTCTTTCCTTGCATCATCATGTTGGACGACGTGCAATCGCACGAGTAAAGCTTTTATTCGGCAGGACGCGCTATTATTTTGCATGTTTAATCGTGGAAACTTAGGAAATGGACAATGACAAGTCGTCAGATTTCTCATACATCTGTTTCACGACTGCTTCGTAAAGGTTGCTTCGTGAGATTAATATTATAAGCTTAGTAAAACATCCTATTATTATTTTTAAACACGCAATAAATGTATCATCAAACAAAACACAAAAATATTCGAATATTTAACCCTTCGAAGCTGCAGACGTCAAAATTTGTAACACCGAGCCTGTGAGATCTATTTAGTTTACATCTATTTAATTAGAAATTTAAAATGCCTATTACGGTCGAAGCTGGATCTTCATTGCTTTAAATAATTCAATCTTGAATTACTAATATACACTATATATGTATATTTGCATATATACCATAAATTTCTAGTATTTTTAAATTTCTAGTATTGATTGTGTTTCTCACATATGCGGTCTAAAATAAAGATTCTTAATATTTTTTATATTTCGTCGCCTGAAAGAAAGACGTTTCCTTATTGTACCGATTATTGCGAAGAACATTACTAAGGTCCCGGTGATCTAAGGACGCTCAGAATACAAGAGATCCGGGTTCAAGTCCGACTGAAGTAATATTTTTCGCAATAAATTTATTAACAGTTTTAACATATTAACATCTTTATAATATGATGCTTGATGATAACTATAATCAAATTATTAAAATTGCTTGTCAATTTAATTCACGATTACTAGAATAGTTTTAATTGCGTTTATAGTCCGGAAAAACAATTCGGCGCGCAGTTCGAAAAGACTGCAATATGGTATATATGCAAGTACATATATGTATAGTGTATATTAGTAATTCAAGATTGAATTATTTAAAGCAATGAAGATCCAGCTTCGACAGTAATAGACATTTTAAATTTCTAGTATTGATTGTGTTTCTCACTATGCGGTCTAAAATAAAGATTCTCAATACTATTTAATTTGTGTTGATTAAAAAGCACTAATTAATTTCAGGGAACCAAAAACGTGTAAAAAAGAATGAAAAATTAATTTGATATTTTTTATAAAGAGATTTATAATTAATTCAATAGATTCACGGTCATCGACGGAGGATCAAATATACAATATATCAAATGTTAAAGCGAAAACTTCTTTTTAATAGACCAATCTGTTTATTGATCTCATGTGAAATAAAAAATTCTTAAAACTGATTTCTTTTTAATTCTACAAATACATTAAATCTGACACTAATTCTTAGAGAAGGCGCGACTGCTATCTCATGTAAGCCCATTTTTATTTCTAGTGTCAGAATCATGCGTACACAAATCATTTGCAGGATGCGTCTCTGGATTTATGTCACTACGCGGTTACGTAATGGTTTCGCCTGATGTTGCATCATGCGGTTAACGCCTATCGAGACTTACCTATCTACGGATACATGAATTGGTTCGTCCTTTCCTTCTGTTTATCTCGCTTTCTGTTTGTCTCTCTCTCTCTCTCTCTCTCTCTCTCTCTCTCTCT
>NW_017300169.1:2110384-2112623 GCF_001594075.2 Trachymyrmex cornetzi | reverse complement strand
GGTTAGCCGTATACTTCGTCTTCGGATAGAATTTTCGATTGGGCAAAGTCTCCACGTTCCTATCGTGCCGCGGTTGTACGGTTCGATTAAATTTCCCCGGGATCCTGTGTGGTTACGGAAGTCTGGTATCTGGCATTCGAGCGTCCGTCCTGCGGTCAGTGGCTGTTATGTAATAAATGTTCGGCAATCCTTAGTAATTGACCAAAGTTTAATCGGTCAAATACATCTTTGATTCTACAACGCGAAAGAAAGACTGGTTAAAAATATAACAAACAGAATCATTAAATATGTTATAATACTTAGTTTTATTATTTCCTTTTTTCGCTCTAAAAACACATAAGAATGGAATAAGAAAATCTAAATCTAAATAAAATAGAAAAATATCTTATAGAAAAATAATAAGGTATCCTCTACACAAATATGGCCTAAAGGCCAGAAAAATAATAAAGTGCTCTTATACTCAAATATGGCCTAAAGATCAATGTCCACGATGCTAGAAATCGGTCCGAGATCTCGGACAGAGAAAAAATTAACAAATCACATTTGAACAATTTAGTCACATGACCAATGCGATTGGCCAATTCTTTCTTCATCCGAGGTCTCGGATCGATTTCTAGCATCGTGGATATTGGGCCTAATATCCAATATAGTCCGCTGTTCGTAAGTAGGTTACAATTAAATCTTCACTGTATCCATGTAAATATTAATAAGAATGTCTCATATTTTTTATTAACATTCAAAAATATTTCCAACTTTAAATTAGGATAGTTTTCAATGTTAGGCTTAACAAAAATAGCAACTCACTTTCCAGACAATATGAGTGTTTGAAAGATGTCATAAAGATATTTTTTGGGACATACATGTCTAAAAGATATCTAAAAGGTAAAAACATCTTCTAGACATTGCATGTTGTCTGAGTTGTACCTTAAGTAGACTATATGGAGTTATTTCGATGAATAAGCGCCATAAACAACTGTCTATTGAATTTTTATCGCAATTTGTTTCGTGTCGGATATAAAAATTAATGTACATATTTTTCTAAGGTACGCAAAAGTTTTTCGATCAAATTCGAGAGAAATGGTTCTCAAATTTTCACATAAGCAGCGTAGTTCGCTACGCCGCAACGATTTTTGTTTCTCGCCAATCGCATGTAGCCGTTTTCACCCCAACTATTGCCCCACCAGTTCTTCAGGATCCACTCGGTTGGCGTATATCCGACGATGAGCATCGCGTGATTCACCATGTCCGAACTGCATCGATGATCATCATAAACGCCTTTGCTACAAATGCAAATATCGAATTAACATCTGGAACTTTGTTATGCAATTTAAAAAGAGATAGTGCGCTATTGCTAAAATATAAACATAATAATTATCATTAATGGATAAAAAATTAGAATTAAACAATCTGTTTCATTAATGAAGTAAAACATTTTGACATGTCTGCTTCTTTACTTAAAAAAATGATACGACTCAGAAACTTGATTTTCGAATTACAATATTACCGTGAATAAGTTAAGTAAACACTATCTTATAAGTGAACTAATTTATCATCATAAAAATCATCAAAAATGTCACAACAAGAAAAGTTTAAAAAAAATCGAAAAAAGGAAAAGAAAGAAATACATGCGCGAGAAAGATGTTTCTCAAGAATATTAAAGGACATGAATCATCAACTCTCTGAACTTGCGAACTGTGCGAATTATTATACAAGAGCATGCAATTATTAGATGATATTTGCATATTGATATCGCATATTTTCGATCGGTATCCTGTATTTGCAAACTTGCACAAAATAACATCTCGGGGCATTAATCACTTCCCGTTTATCATGAGTGCCAAACGATTTCCATGATTTTTACGTGTATTTATTGTTCGCCGGAAATGAAGAATGGCAGGAAATAGTCGCGCCTTGGCATTGTGAGCCCTTTAGAATAACATGGATTCAACATGACTGTGCCTCGGTGATTCGAATAAATAAAAGGCATCGGCGGTATACTAAAGGTTATCAAGCGATTCTTTGACGGGGGTTCGGGCAAAATTTCCAATCGTCTTTCGTGTGTAAATATTGTATTTATAAAATGCTAAAATTTTAACGATCCTACCAAAACAAAGACGTCCGCAAGATTTCTTTTAAAGAGGCATGATTAAAAAAATTGATAATATAATAATAATAATAATACTTTTGAGGCTTTCACGGATATTTTCTTCATATATGTTATATACACTATATATATATA
>NW_017300169.1:2103237-2110281 GCF_001594075.2 Trachymyrmex cornetzi | reverse complement strand
GTTGGAGCCACTTAAATAATTTAATTAATATTTAAAAAAATAAGTAGAGACTCTTGAAATTGAAATAAATACAAAATTAGAATAAGGCTAATAAGAGTCTAGCATGAACGACAATCCGAAATTATATTTAATGAAATAATAAATAATTAATACACACACACACAAGAAAATTGAACGCTCTTTGAAATTAAATTTTTACATATTTTTTATACTACGTACTATATAATGAAGATGGCTTAAAGTTGGACCGAAGCGTTCAACTTTCTTATTATTATTTATTATTTTATCAAATATAACTGCACACTATCGTCTGTCTTATTAGCTTTATTCTAATTTTGAATTTAATTTAATATTTATAAGAATACATATTTATATGATATTTAATCAAATATTATTAAAGTTCTTATTCTTATCTATATTATTATGAATATTCGAATGGAGAATTTATTTAATGATGCAAGTTTTTATAATCAATACATTAAATAAAAAATATAAATTTAAATAATAACTTAAACAATAATTTCTTTTTTGGACAAACAGGTTTAATACTAATCTTTTTGTATGATAAATTAAATTTTGTATAAAATATTTGGAATATATATATTAACAAATTTCGAGATAGATAATTCAACAATAGATAAATACGCATTTCTGCATTAATAAAATAATGATCGATTGCAATAAGAAATGTGGATCTGGATTAAATCGGCGATACATTCGCGCGGCTTCTGCAGAGATAACAAATTTGTCGAGGAAACTTGAGTAAAATATTAACTACATTGAGAAAAAAATTTATGAAATTTTGAAAAATATTTCTTTGAATAGTCTTAGCGGAATATTTACTAAATGTAAACATATATTTATTAGATAAAAGAACCATTAGTTTGATTTAACTATATTCTTTATTTATCTAAATATTTATTTACCGTAAGTAAGTTAGATAAATAAAAAATACATTCGCTAAAACTATTCAAAGAAATATTTATGAAAATTTAATAAATTTTTTCTCAGTGTAACATATTTATTGCTGAATTACAAGCGATTAGCTATCTGAACGAGAAAAAACTGTTTATCATTGCCACTTGTTGGTTATCGGTAGAATTTTTTCGAATTCATGCCAAATGCATCGTAATTTGCACTGTTAATTTATTCTTCCTAAACCGATCAGTCGATCCATAAATGCTCAAAATTATAGTGTGAATGCAATATTCATGCGGGTTTGCGCAATAAATAGCAGATGTCTAAAATTATCGCATGTTTCTTGAACGCGACATATTAGTCGGCGTCTCGCGCATACATTATTTGCTCGTTAGCGGCAATTCGCACGGGCAGGTTTTTTTGTTCAAATAAAAATATGTTACTCACTGATAAAGTTGAAATGTCTTCGGGCTGGCATTTATGGAGGCGGCTACGGGACCGATTGTAGCCACTGCTATTTCCAGAGCTTTTTCGTCCCGCGCCGGTAGAATTGCCCATGAAGTTATATTGACAACACTCTGGTCCTTCTCAAATCTGCATTCCCCTTGCTAGAATAATTTGAATTACAAACGTAAATTATTTAACTTATTATGAAATATACATTAACAATTATAAATTTGCATCTTTTGCAATTTTCTCGCATTTTACGAAAAGTTGAGGATATTCTAATTTGGAAGGCCATAAATTACATGATGGAATTCTTTTTCAGGATTCAGGAATTCTTTAAAAGAAATAGGTTACTGTATTAATACAAAACTTTTTTACACTTTATTTACATACAAAATAAATATTTAAAAATATTTTTTCCTGTCCTATATATCCACGTAAAAAAAATTTCTTTTAAATTTTAAATTTAATTCCAGGACACTTTAATAAATAAGTTTAATACTAAGAATTAAATTTTTGTTTCAAAATTTGGACTATTTTCCAATATGTATGTACATTATTACGTACATCTGATCTCAGATGATGTCGGTAGAACCAAATAATTTCAATGAATATCTTCAAATTTGACAATTACAATGTACGCAGGGTCTAAAAAAGCCATTTTAAAGCTTAGAAAGTCTACTTTAAAACATTTTTTAATTCTTATGCGTTAATTTTTATGCGTTAGGTTATAAGCTTCAAAATAAAATAAAAATACTAAAAAATATCAATTTTCAGATTTATGCAATTTAGCATCAAAATATCATAGAAATAAAACTAAAAAAGTAAATTTATAACTCTATTTTTTCTTTAAAATATTTTTTTGGAAACTTCTTTATTATTTTTTGCCCAGTTATTTAACTTTTCGTAAGATACGAGAAAATTGCAAGCGAATGGTAGTTTTGGTGTGTGTGTAAATATATTTATATATATGTATATAGCACATATATATCAATAATAAAAAATATATTATATTATAGTAACTTAATGTAATTTAACTAATACCAAAATAAAATTTTTAATACAATTTTATTTTGGTATCATAACATCAAACTGTTTTGTTATAACAAAACAGTTATTTTTAAAATGTTTTGTTTTCAAAGTTTATAAAATTCACTTTATCATAACTTACTATCGGAAATTATCAAGGTTATTATTGAAATAACTATTTCCGTTGGTATTGCTAACATAAACTGGTTATTATAAAAATGTACGAAGTTATCTAATTTCCGAGTATATGTAAACATGATTGAGATTTGTTAAAAGAAACATGATGGAGCAAAAAATATAGATAACTTTCGAGGAAAACTAGGACAGTCTTACGTCAGTCCATTTAGCAACTGAATGAGTTTCATTCTTGATCGAAGTAGTAAACATGCACAGAGAATACCAAAGTGTCAACAGAATAATATCGCTTATACATAATTCGAAGAAATGGATTTAATCCAAAAATGGAAAAGATTGATAATAAAAATTCGAGAGAATTTTGTATATTAATGTTTGCTGACACTATTAAAAATTGGAGCGTATCAGTCATACACGCCTGGTTGCATCATCTGAACTTCGTATTCATAACATCGTAGTTTTAAATTAAGTCAACCAGATAAACGCGTTTACTTTTTATTACGAGTGAAAGAGTAATAGCTGCACACTTTCTTAAAATTCTATGACACATTTGGCTCTTGCACTGCTCTCACTCGTATAAAGTAAAGTATATTTACTATTAATAGAGAAGCTTGCAGAGCCATCGTCACGGAGCTATTCATATTATAGAAGTTTATCGCGTTAACGTGACTGGCATAATTCAGATTATCCTAGCCGAAATCTTCCACAAATTTTCTGACATTTCTGACTGGTGGACATCCGCGAAATAATGAAAAAAACCTTGACGTTTACCTCTTTATTGCGATAATTAAATTCGCACTGTCAGCATCTTCGCTCGCACTCGCTAATAATGCATTATTATATATTATGGTCACAGTAAAAATCCCGAAAATCAAGTTTCTCAATTCGTTATTATTATAATTTACAGCGCTGTTATTCTATAAATTTTTACGATTACATTACTGATTACATTACCGATAAAAAAATTTATGCGATTGTTAGTAAGGATTTTTTTTTAAATAAGAATGTAGAAATTCTTTTTAAACTTCAAGGTTTAAACTTTTAAAAGATGCCGAACATTTCATAATGCTCTACAAATGTGAAAGCGATTCGAGAGTTGTATTTTATAAACGGATGCCTCGTCGGAATATCGTGTATGTCGTATGTCCGACAGTTGGAAAATGTAATGCTTACCTCGGCGTCGTAGGGATACGCGGATCCAGCCATGAGACCTTTAGACTTTTCCAAATATTTTAAAGTGTTCCTGAGGGAACCGCCGGTGCATCCGAGGTTTCCAGTTATCGTGCTGCAATCTACCAACTGTTGTGCGCTCACAGGTAGTAGCATGCCGGTTTGTTTAAAAATCTGTCCTTCTATACTTTCCGCGATCGAGTAAGCGTAACAACTCCCGCAGTTCTGTTGATTCACCGGCGAAGTGACGAAACCGTATTTACGCCAATCCAAACTTGTTGGTATATTGCGAGAATCCCTCTGTGCTCCCGATACTATCGGTTCGGTCGGCAGTCGACGTCTTCGACTCGGTATCAGTTTCACCTGACATGAAGGAAATTGGTAGAAAGAGATATTGTTAAAACTATTTTAGTATTGTTCATATTTCGTAATAAAATATATATAATATTTGTGATAGAGATTTGCGATTATTTGAAGAGCAAAAAAAATATAGAGAAAGAGGGATAGATAGATACATAAAGAAGTTTATCAATATTCCAGGACAAGCCTTTTATTAAGAATCATAAAAAAATGAGCAAATAAATAAGAAAATGAAAGAGAAAAATGCTAATAAAAATAATAAACAAAAACAAAAATAAACAAAAATATAAAAATAAAAACAATAAAGATAAAAAATTATAGATGAAAGAGTCGAAAAGATAACAGAAAAAGTTGCGGATGAGAGAGAGAGGGGGGGGGGGGGGAAGGGGGGAGACAGAGTGTGTGTTAAAGAATTAAAATTAAAGATTTTGGATAATCAAAACTTGGATGAAAAAAAATGAGCTGTGCAATTAATTACAAACCATTTCGCGCATGTATTGTCGAGTGCTGAGATCGGCAATATGATTATCCCGCAGTGTATAACTATGATGCCCTGCGGCGGCCAATAGATTGTGCTTATAAATTTCCACGAGATTCTGCTCCCAAGCCATTCTTCTGGCGTTTTCCAGATTTTTTGCGTATATCTTATTAAACTGCGTCTGCTCAAATAAAACATGATATATGTTGAACGAAGTTGATCTAATAAACTCATCCAAAGGATATATAAAGCTTTTGCGCAACTGTATAATTTATAAAACATATGTTCTTATTATTACGTAAATTACCTCTTGATGATTTAAATTTTAAATTAGGAGTGAATTGCAGCATCTCTCTTAATATTAATTAATATTAATATTAAGAATATTAACGAATCTATAGATTAATTTTATTATTGCATATATGTTTATTGCAATATGTTCTATTATGTCATTAATATTTGATATATTGACTAGTAAAAAATAACATAATTAAAGACATTTTTTCTTATATCACATAAATATTTTCACAAATAGAAATAAAAAATTACGAGAGCAGGTTTTAATTTAAAAAAATTTAATCAACGCAATAGAGAGAATAAAAAAAAATTAAGATTTATAAAATCAGCCTCTCGAAATATTCTTATTTTAAGGATATGTTACCTTGTAGGCTTTCCAATAATCATTGAGCTTTTCCGAGATTTTCGGCGGTAAGGTATCCCCATCAAAAGCCTGAATCGCGAATGCCCTAGGCAAGATTAATATTGAAAGCAGCGTCGCACATAACCGCGAGCACATGGCGACGCGCGGCAAATAATTTACAGTCCTTAATTAATTCGCGCGACAGACCCAAGCGGTTAACTATCTTGACGTACCTTACGATACTGTATGAGGTCATAATGTGTAGTAACGATCAGTGTCAGCGCATTCTGTGAATTACATCACCGAACAGTCGCTCACGTTATGCTGATATATGTTTATTTCGTCAAATAATAATTATTTTATATTCCATGTCATGTTTTTCGCTGGCGTCTCTACTTTAAATACTCGTATTTGTGTCGCGTTTTGGTACAGATAACTAAACAGTTCTTATTGTTAGAATAGTTATTATTTGGAAAAGAGATGGGCATGTATTTGAAATACTTTTATTTGAAAAACAGTATTGGTAAGACAATTATATTTTGTATTTTGTGTTTGTTCAGAGTACATGAAAATATTTTGTATTTTGTATTTCATGGGAGCATATAAAAGTATTTTGTATTTTATATTTTAGTATTGATAACAAAAGATTATGAAAGTATTTTGTATTTTGTATTTCAAATACTAACATTGATAATCAACCTTATTATTTGAATTACAAGATACAAAAAGCTTTCAATCTTTCGATTTTAAATACAAAATATGTAATACTTTTATGTGATCCGCTAAAATAAAAAATACAAAATATGCTTGTATTGCAAATAGTGTGTTTTAAATAAAAGTATTTCAAATACATGCCCAGCTCTGTTAAAGGAAATAGTGCGATTATTGCAATATGTTACATAATATGAAACAATTTGAATAATCGAATGTGTTTTTCTATAAATTTTAGAGGCTTTTGTTTTGCCAAAACAACATTATTCAAAATATATCACACTTTATATACAGTAATTTAATTGATCAAATGTATCATACAATAATTAACTAATTGATTTGAAGAAAGTAATCGACAAAAATGACCTCTTAATATCAACATGATATGCAAACAAATATCTTATTACAGATTTTTTTTTCACAAATTATAAAAAAAAAAGAATTTATAACGGGTATGACTTGATTAGTTTTATAAATTATTCCCTGTACACGTTATTAGAATAAATTATATTAAATGTTATTAATATTTTATGTCTACAGCCTATATTAAACTATAATATCTGACATAAGATAACCAGACTCTACATGCCCCTACTAAGCTCTACAATAGATTTTTCAAAAAAGCATCTTATATGTATAGCTTGAAGGAGAAAAATTATATAAGCTTTTAACTCTCTCGCCAAAATGATATTTTAAATGAATTTATAACAAATTTTGTCAATAAGTTACTGAAATAAAATATCGCTTTCTATTTGTAATATAAATCTCGAAAAATATACGAGAACAAATATAAATATTTGAAATGGAGGAACTCGAGAGTATCTATTAAGTGGAAAACTATAATCCATATAATTATTGTTGTCGCTAAAGCTACAAGATTATAAGCCAGTAAATTACAAACATTGCATTATACAGAACATAGGATTCCTAGTAAAACGCAAGCATTTCAACAAGAAAACATGCTCGTGTATCGTTGGCTTTATAGACTGGTTGCGTACAATCTCCAAAAATATTTGCACTTAAAATGAGATAAATAAATACATATTCGAATATTAAAGAGAGAAAAAAAGGCGGAGCTGGTAAGTGCGAAAAGTGCAAGCAACGCGAAGAGAGAGAGAGCGACTGATTGGTTAACCACTTTAAAGAATGCCGCCGG